>NW_017304917.1:86157-87899 GCF_001594115.1 Trachymyrmex septentrionalis
AAATTTTGCTTGCACGATACAAAAGGAAGTCGTTTTTGCATCGTATCGTTAGTGGGGATGAAAAGTGGATTTATTTTGAGAATCCCAAGCGCAAAAAATCATGGGTAGACCCAGGCGCACCATCCACATCGACCGCAAGACCGAATCGCTTTGGCAGAAAGACGATGCTCTGTGTTTGATGGGACCTGAAGGGTGTGGTCTATTATGAGCTGTTAAAACCTGATGAAACGGTTAATGCTGGACGCTACCAACAACAATTGATCGATTTGAACCGTTCGCTGCTTGAAAAAAGACCAGAATACCAAAAGAGACAACACAAAGTCATTTTTCTTCATGACAATGCTCCATCACATACGGTAAAACCGGTTCGCGACACGTTGGAAGCACTCAGCTGGGAAGTTCTACCCCATGCGGCTTACTCACCAGACTTGACTCCTTCCGATTACCACTTGTTTGTATCGATGGGTCATGCACTTGCTGAGCAGCGCTTTGGTTCGTACGAAGATGTGAAAAAATGGCTCGATGAATGGTTCGCGGCAAAGGGGGAAGATTTTTAGTGGCGTAGTATCCACAAATTGCCCGAAAGATGAGAAAAATGTGTAACTAGCAATGGAGCATACTTTGAATAAAGATCTTTTTATCATTCTTCCGAATTTAACGTGTTTTTTTTTGGAAAAAAATCCGCATTTCATACTTGTACACCTGGTATGTATGTTGGCCAAACGAAAAGACGGTTGTATACAAGAGTGCAGGAGTACTCTTCTGACATTAACAAAAAAACAGGATCTCTTTCCGTCATTTCAGACCATCGCATTAAATTCACTCATAATTTTGATTGGAAAGATATGAAAATATTAGATATTAAACCATTGTATAATAAAAAGTTAATACCTGAAATGCATATTAAAAAATAATATCAAGGTTTAAATAGACAAACTGATACCGAATCTCTATCCAACAGTTATTTTCCAATACTCCAGTCTCTATTCCCTTCCTAATATTTTCTAGGTATTTGTTCTCACTTTCTTACCTCTAAGTGTCACAGGATGTCAAATTAGATTTGTCATTACTATAATGAGAAGAGTTCTGGATCTCAAAACATTTTTTAATGTCGTATTTAAATGTTTATTCTTAGATATTGTACTATCAGTTAACAGGTTCTTTTTATTTATTTTTTTTTTATTTTTACTTTTAATAATCCGATTTGTATATTTACCGATTTGTATATTTGTTCTGGTACTTAATTTTTTTATAAACTTTTATCTTAAGGCATTTTATACATACACAAAAATTGTTAATTTTATTTATGCATTTTACTTTTCATCATTTTACGTTTCATCATTAGACACTTTTCTCGCGCTGAGTCATTCTTCCGATATTCGAACCTTGAGCGCCGAGCAGTTACAATATACGAGGTCTGTTCAAAAAGTATCGCGAATTTTGAATTTCCGCGGGTTATGTATATTCGATTTTCGATTTTTTTGTGGCGTTATGTTGGTACTCATGTCTCTCACTTATGCCGACAAGTTCGGCCATTTTGAATGTTCAGTTAATTTTTGACAGCTGCTTTGTTTGCACATGTTTTGGCTCGTCTTCGATTTTTGCCTATTCCAAAAAATGGATCAAAGAATCTGTATCAAATTTTGTGTGAAAAACAAAATTAAGTGCGCGGACGCATTCCGAATGTTGACTGTGGCATATGGTGAAGCTACCTTGGACCGAAGCAACGTTTATCGGTGGTA
>NW_017304917.1:88500-92444 GCF_001594115.1 Trachymyrmex septentrionalis
ATATATATATAATATATAATTTTAATAAATAGTAGTATAATAAAAACGTATGGAAACGTATTATATATAAGTTCCATATTCTTCTCAGGCGCATGTACAATACTTGCGGTTTTATTTCCGTAGAGTTTGTTTCATTGACCTTTTCTCTCGGTTCGTTCTATAATTCTATTCTTGCTTTTTTACGCAATGATCCCCGGTTAACCTTGTTACTGGTCATTGTGTCGTCTACAGAAACGGTAATTATAGTATTTAATAGTGACTTTCATCTCTGTATAAAATAAACAGGAAAATATAAGCAGAATAATCGATGAACAGGGCCACATTAATTTAAACAAAAAGAATTTTTTAATTCAATAAAAAATAACGGTTAAAAATTCAGCATTAATGTTCTGGCATTACATTTCAGAGTTCTATAGAATCTTTATGATATCGCTTTAAGAATCTTTGTGATATCGCTGAATTTTATAATTGCATTTAGTACTCAATTTTTTCAATCAATTTGGACGATCTAACTTTAATCAGCAGTTGTAGAAGGAATATGAAGCATATATACATCTTTTTTACATTGAATTGACTGTATAAACCTATTATATAGTTAAGAAAAAATTCACGGTATAATAGACCTCATATGATTATTATGTGATTTATGAATTCGACTAACATCAAGTTCCGATGTGAAGTTGTTTGTATCTAAGACGTTTCCTACTGTAATTCCTCTTGTCAACACAACAAGTACAACATGCGCTTTTTATATTTTAATTTGTGAATATCTTACGTATTACCGGTAACATTTTTAAATTTATTATTTAACATTGAAAATGACTCGATAGAGGTCGAAACGTCTGTACAAAATTTAGATTATTGATAAAAATAGTTTTACTCACACATAATAACTTGAGTGGTTTATAACTATTATATTAATTAAGAAAATTTTTGTCAATTAACAGAACATTAAATTTCTATAAAATGTCACTTTGTTTGCAATATGCAAATGAAAAAATTAAATATATTTTTCGTATCGTGTTCTACCGTGTTCTACTTTTGGATTGGCATCCTCAAAAATTTGATTAACAATTTTGATTCTTCTGTATACCATAATCAATCTTAACTGATTTCCTAAATCTTGTATCTCACTTGAGCAAAAAGTTTTAATCGAATAAATCATCTAAGCTTCATTTAAGTTTCATTTAAACTATTATTTAAGCTTTGAACGTCAGCTTCATTTCTGTATGACTAAATGACATATTAGAACTGAAATAATTTATACTACATATATCATTCACATAATTATTAATTTTGACATTTATGTCAATATAAATTAATGCTAAAGAATGATTTGAACTTACTTCAATTTCATCAAAAAAACTCCCACATAAGGCTGATTTAGCTTTATCTTTCTATGTATTAAGGTGCCTTTTTATGCCACGCTGAAACGCTCGTTTTCTAGCATCATATCAAACCTAACTTTGTCATCTGTAGAGAGGAGACAATAGATTTTTGCCATGTATTACTATGTGTTATTTATTTTGGAATTTAAAATTCAATATGTTTAATTATTCACATAATATTATTTAGAATAAAATCTTAATAAAATATACTCATTCGACGCGTTTTTACTCAAAACAAAAGAATCTGGCAAAAAAATGCGAAAGTCAGCTTTGTGAATCGAGTTATTAAGCGTTAAAGTTGGAGACTTTAGAGGTTAATATATATTTATAACAAAAAAATAATTATAATAGGCTAATGAGAGTCAGCATCGATAAACGGCGCAATTATTTAGTAAACAATCAATAATCAGAAATTGAATAGATGTCTTCTTTATTTTGAACGTTTCGACTCTCTTTGGAGTCGTCCTCAGCAAGAATGATACAAGAATAATTAGCTCCCATGTCCATAATATTTAAGTCACTCGCAAATTGACAAAGATGCAGCGTTGTTAATTTAACTTTTTTTTTTTAAACAAATCTTATTAGAGTGATATATGCGTAAATAATTCAAATGACTTACCATTACGGAATAAATAAAGCCAATGCATACAAAGGACTGTCAAATGAAGAAATGATGATCCTAAATGGATTAGGTTTATGCACTTTTGGAATTGCATAAGCACGACATAAGTTACCTTCATTACATGATATTTTTTTGTATGTACTGTTTGAAATATAATTTTGTTGATGATATCGTGATGGCTGTCCCGTCTGATATGATTGATTTTATTTATTTTGACAGCTTTTAATTCGTTTCATTCGAGATTGCAATTCACCTTGGAAGTGGGAGGCAATAGTATTAATTTCTTAAATGTAACCATTATTAACAACAGCAACTATTTACAGCTAGATTGGTACTACAAACCAACATTCTCAGGACGGTACCTGAACTATTTATCGTCACATCCTATTTTCCATAAAAAAGGTGTCATAATGAGCATATTGGACAGAGCTATGTTACTGTCAAATCCAAAATTTCACTGTAACAACACATTAAGTTCATTATTTGTACTTTACTAAATAATGACTATCCGGCAGAATTTATTTTTGACACGATCAATAGTTGTTTAAAATATTGGTGTAACAAAAAATTTCTTAGTAACAATGCCACAAATGACGATACTGATAGTGATTGTGTATCTTGGTTTTTGTTGCCATATATTGATTCTAAAGCCACAGAAATTTTCGTCGATTTGTAAAGACACCGACATAAAATTAGCGTTTTCCAGCGATACCAAATTAAACAGATTCATAAAAGTACAAAAGGACCCTCTTCCAAAATTTGATAATAAAAACGTGGTCTATAAGATTTGTTGTAAAAAATGTGATGCATTTAATGTCGGACAAACATGCAGAAAACTTTCCAGCAGAATATCTGAACATCGTAGACGTATAAATTGGAACACTGACACTCACTCTGTAATTACTGAACATCGTATTGAATTTTCACATGACTTTGATTGGGAGAACGTCCAAATTTTAAACAAGGAGAAATTTTTTAACGAAAGATTGATTTCGGAAATGGCATTTATACACATGCAAAAGAATGGCCTTAATTTACATTCAGATACAGAAGGACTGCATCATACCTATGCAGCGATGCTTGAAAATTTCTCCTGACTTATGTAGTAACCTTTTTAGATTTTTAATTATTAATTTATCAGGACAAAAATTTTTTATTAGTTGACGAAAATGTAAAAATTTTAACGAAATATGTTTTATATTGAATAATCTGATTGGAAGATCGTTTATGTTAAATATATTACTTTAGATACGAAGCGCCACTTTGGTCTGAATACTAAGATGTTGAACTACTATATATTACAATATATATTCATTTAAATGAATTAAGAAGGTTAAGTAAAAAGGAGCATACAGCCACGCTAGAGATGTCAAAAAGTTATAATTCAATAATAAACATTTTACATAGTAGACGTTTCGGTCACCATTTGACCATCCTCAGTACAGAAATAAAAATAAAATAATAAACTTAAACTATTTAAATCTAGTTATTAAAATCTTATTCTTAATGTTAGTAAGTGTAATATCTCGCTTCTTCTTATGCGTTATTCGCATCGATGTCCGCATTTAACAATATAATGTTTTTTAATACAATCAATTTACATAATTTTTGACCGAATTAACATTAGAATGTACAGAATTCCTCTTTTTTCTATCGTGTGGAGTCATTTTCGATTGTAACTATTATCAGGCTGTCTCAAGTTCCAAAAACGACGACGAGCTGCCGCAGAGAGACACGCAAGTAGTAGTTTCTATTGTGAAGCAAATATTTTTTGAAAAAACCGTTTCCCGTCATTTTATTTTCGTATTCTAACAATTTAGATCAGATGAATTTGTAATAGCCAAAGTATACACTTACACGTATCCCGCGCACGGAACTCTCCCGCATACCGGACACTTGACAATCTTGATCACTTGAGACTTCGTGATAGTAAT
>NW_017304917.1:95446-116069 GCF_001594115.1 Trachymyrmex septentrionalis
TCTCTCTGCGGCAGCTCGTCGTCGTTTTTGGAACTTGAGACAGCCTGATAATAGTTACAATCGAAAATGACTCCACACGATAGAAAAAAGAGGAATTCTGTACATTCTAATGTTAATTCGGTCAAAAATTATGTAAATTGATTGTATTAAAAAACATTATATTGTTAAATGCGGACATCGATGCGAATAACGCATAAGAAGAAGCGAGATATTACACTTACTAACATTAAGAATAAGATTTTAATAACTAGATTTAAATAGTTTAAGTTTATTATTTTATTTTTATTTCTGTACTGAGGATGGTCAAATGGTGACCGAAACGTCTACTATGTAAAATGTTTATTATTGAATTATAACTTTTTGACATCTCTAGCGTGGCTGTATGCTCCTTTTTACTTAACCTTCTTAACATTGAGCCACTTTCTAATATTGAAAATTTAAATGAATTAATTTCAGAAATTATAATTGCATGCCGTTATGGTTGTCGGACTTTCAATGCAATCAATCTGAAATATTAATAATCCTACCAAATTTCCCAAATTTTAAAAAACTATATTAAACTTATTACGAAAAATATTGCCTCGACTGGGAGTTGAACCCGGATCTCTTCCGTTGTCTCGGTAGTCTAAAGGCTTAGGACGCTCGGACGGCAACCATATCGGCACGCAATTATCATTTCTGAAATTAATTCATTTAAATGAATATATAATACATAGTAGTTCAACGTTTTATATTAAATTTTTTCTTTTTTTTCTCTTTTTTTATTGTTTAATTCTTTATTTTATAATTTTAATAATGATAACAGTTTTTAATTCTTGTACAATAATTTATTGCGGTTCTTATCGGTTTGACTTAACAACAATATACATGTGTTATGTTCTTTTATAATTGCAAATTTGCCTTAATGTTTACTATGTAACCTCTTATTTTGAGAATAGTTTATACTGTGTGACACGTCGTCGTACACGGACGTGTGTTCTCTAAAAATGTGTGATCTTTATATTTGATTTTAACAATTCTACTTTTTAAGTTTTAATATGTTCAACAAAGCTTTAGTGCATTGCTTCATGTTCCGTGATGATAAGCCATTTAAATTGTTTACGCATATATCACTCTAATAAGATTTGTTTTAAAATAAAAAAAATGTCAGATTAATAACGCTGCATCTTTGTCAATTTGCGAGTGACTTAAACATTATGGACATGGGAGCTAATTATTCTTGTATCATTCTTGCTGAGAACGACTCCAAAGAGAGTCGAAACGTTCAAAATAAAGAAGACATTAATTCAATTTCTGATTATTGTTTACTAAATAATTGCTCCGTTTATCGATGCTGACTCTCATTAGCCTATTGTAGTTATTTTTTTATTTTTATTTAAAATTCGAGAGTCCTAATATAATTATTGTTATTGTTAATATATCTATCATCCCAACTCAATATAACGTTATATATACGTTCTGCTTTATACAAATTTACTGCTTTAAAAATACATTCATTGCTTTAAAAACGAAAATCCACTGCTTTAGATATACAAATTCTTTGCATTAGCAGTGAATTTGTATTTAATGAAACAGAGAATTTGTTTTTAAAACATATAATATACAGAAAGGCGAAAATGTAAATCAAAATCAAAATGGATACACAAAATGAAGACAGGGTCCCTTTAGTTTCCTATGTTTCATGGAGCATAACTTGTAGATGCGCAATCAATACAACCCTATGACAAATGCTATTCTGGTGGATTTAATGAAAGTGATCTACGGGAGGGTTCTTATGATTTTTTTTTTGATCAGCACTAATTGCGCATTCCGGAAATTCCGCTCTATGGGACATAGGAAAACACATTTTAGCGGAACGGAATCGGCTAAATGAAGCCACGATCAATCACGAGCGGTCCGCCAATTCCGCATCATGGGACCGCATCCTCAGGGTGCGCTCCCATAGGATGCGGAACTGCGGAACGTTTGTGACTTTGGTCGTGGCTTCATTTCGCCGATTCCGCCGTTTTGTGCAAATTTATTGGCTGCAGCATATTCTTGCATAACGCATAATGCACAATGCATAAAGGAATCAACCAATCGAAATTCTTCTTTTCCGTGAAATGGGAGGAATGGAAAGATTCTAATTAATTGATTTGTTTATGCACTATACGTTATGTGTCATGCAAAAGTCTGCTGCGGCCTTATTTATTTTGCAAATTCCGCCAATGTTTACCTGTACAGCCGGTCACAGAAAGGTTGCAACATTTTTTTTTGATGGATTGCAACACTTTTTCGATGGGTTTCGAAATGCAGCTTGCTCACCGAGCAATTAATTCTTATTTATAGATTCATGAGTAAGAACCAATCACTCGGAGAGCAAGCTGCGTTCCAAAATTTTTGGAAAAGCAGTTAAAATTTTGCTGCTACCTTGCTGCCTACTTTTTCTAATGCTTGAGCGATATTCTGTTTTAGGATAACCTTTGATATCTGCAAAACTTCTAAATTGCTTCGAGACCTGATCTGCTACTTCTTTCTCATTCACTACTAATTCTGGAACTGTCTCTATTATTTAAAAAGATATTTTATAAAATATTGATTTTATAAGATATTGATAAATGATTTAAGATATTTAAGAAATAATACATAGATAAAGATACTTTAATAACATATGATTAGTCATGATATGCTACAACATTCGTTACATAGAGAAGATAATAAACCTGTTACATTGTCCGTTTCCTCTGACACATCTATTGCATGGGGCCGTTCTGAAACTAAACTCGAGAAAATCATCATCCCTGAATGCATGTGAATTATAAGGAAAAATGCCAGTCTTTTTTAAAGTATTAATGATATTATTTGGTGTCATAGCAGATGGCAGGGCTATGCCGACAAATCCAGCTATTTCATAAATTGATACAGTTTTCTCTGAATGACTCATCATCCATGAATCAATAGTAGTATTGTAAAACTTTTGGAATGGACTGTATAGGCCAACATCAAAGGGCTGCATTCGATGTGTTGAAGTAGTGTCAAAGTGCGGAGGTAGTGTCAAAATGTGAACACCATTTCCTTTTGCTAACTCAAAGACGTCTAAATTTATGTGACTCTCATGGTTATCATAAATCAAAAAAGTGATGGATTATCCTTTGTACTGTATGAAAATTTTATAAAATGTTGCATTGTTTGAACAAAGAGTTGAGTATTCATCCAGCCTGATGGAGTTGCCAAACCCAAAGAGTCATGCGGAGGACCAATCATCATATGATTGCGGAAATTGACTCGAAGAAATATCAGAACAGGTGATAAATAATTTCTATCAGCATAATACGTAGATAATACGTAGGCTGCTAGAAAAGTTTCTGCAATCTAGTACTTTCAGTGGCGCCAACGTTCTGCTACTATCATATCCGTAAAATTAGACGTTTTTAACCTATAATTCAATTGACAGTTTGTACCCAAGCCAACTACTTTTGTTTGCATAGTATTTTAAAAGAAGTTATTTTGTAAGAAAATGGAAATTTCGCGAGAAAATTTTCGGACAATGATTTTTTACGATTACAAATGTAATCTAACTCCGAAACAATACATCGATCGACTTCATTTGGCTTTTGGGGATGAAGTACCATCCAATAGGACTGTTTATAATTAGTTTGCCGAATTCCAGCGTGGACATACCTTTCTTAGAAATGAATTCCGTGAAGATCGTCCATCCACGTCTGTTGTTGCCACTAATGTTGATGCTGTGAGTGAAATGATTGGATTCAGGCATCCTTAGGCATTGACATGAAAGCAATATACACGATTTTGAATGATCACTTGAGCGTACGGAAACTTTGCAGTCGTTGGATCCCACACAATTTGACCGCAGCTCAAAAACAGACTCGTGTTAAATGGAGCAAAGAAATGCTCAAGAAATTCAACCGAGGTCGGTCAAATTTGGTCTACAATATAGTTACTGGTGACGAAACATGGATCTATTCGTATGAGCCTGAAAGTAAACAACAATCCACTGTTTGGGTATTTCAAAATGAACCGAAACCAACAAAAGTTATTCGTTCACGCAGTGCTGCCAATCAAATGATTGCTTGTTTCTTCGGTTATACCGTGACAACCGTAGCTTTAGAGGATCGAAGGACTGTAAATACTGATTGGTATACAACAATTTGTTTGCCAGAAGTTATAAATGAATTGCGTAGAACAAACCGAAATCGTCGCATCATCCTTCATCATGACAACGCCAGCTGTCACATAGCACGTCAAACCGTTGATTTTTTATCCAGTAATAATGTCGAATTGATGACTCATTGTCCGTATTCACCTGATTTATCACCTGACTTCTTTTTGTTCCCAAACATTAAAAATAAGATGCGTGGTGAGCGATTTGAGTCGCCTGAAGCAGCTGTTGAAACATTTCGTACACTGATATCTGAAGTTACAGCCTTAGAGTGGAAAAAATGCTTCGAAAATTGGTTCGAGCGTATGCAAAAATGTATCAATCTTAAAGGCAAATACTTCGAAAAACAATAAAGCCATTTACCGAATTGTATATGTTTTTTCATATTGTTTGCAGAAACTTTTCCAACAGCCTACGTACAACATGTTATAACGAGAACTCCTTTTTCCATACTTGTTACTTTACATACAACTTTAGAACCTTTCTTAGCTATTATTTTTCTACTATTTTGAACTGTTGTAGTTTTAGTTTCATCTAAATTATAAATTCTTGACGGATCTCGAAGTCGCGGCTCTTTTTTTAATAATGTTTGATAGTTATCGAAAATGGCCTCTACATTATGACGATTAAATGTCTAGCTCGAGCCAAACTACATCCTTCTGGAGATCGAAGTGACAAATTTGGATGTGTTTTAAAAAATCCTAACAACCAGTCTAACCTGCTATTTTTTTCTCAACCCACGACACAGGACATTTAATTTCATTAACAACAGCAGTTTCGTATGCTAGTTTACGGCAGTCTTTTGTTGTCAATCCATAGAACATTTCGCAGCACATTTTTAAATAATCAGCAATTAAATTTTCTTGAACATCACTAAAAACTTTTTGATGGCTGCAGTTTGATGTAAGTTCGAATTCCACACCAGGCTTTAATTTTAATCTTGCGTCTCAGAATTTCTTTTTTAACATCGCATCGATCAGCTACTTTTCTAATATAACTACCTCCTTTAGCAACCAAATCAATTGCTTTTTTCATATCGGTTTCCTCCCTTATATGTACCCTTAGATGACCTTCTTTTATATTTCCTAACCATTTTTATCGTTTTCTGAAAGAATATAGAGAAAAGAATTTGTATTGCCCAATTTTATCACGAAAACTTAATCTGATTTAACCTATCCAGACAAATTTGAATAATCTATACATAGCCATATGTATAGAGTGATTTATCTAATTACATTTTTATCATAAAGACACGCGTAAAATACGATTACATAATTTTTTATGCATATACGGTTCTGTAGTTACGCAAATCGTCCTAAACTCCTGTTAGTATATGACCCATGGTGCCCCGATATGTCTAATATAAAAGATGGTGAAATATAACATCGAAGTAAACAATAAATGATTACTTGCACTGCAGAGAAAATGCAGAAAGATGTGTAGAATCATGTATGTAACTCGTAATAACTATATCATACTTTATAGAAACAACATAAGAAATTGTGAGAAGTAAAATAATCACTTTCGCACCATGAGAATTTTTAACCGCATGTGTACGGGAAGATAACGAAAGTGGATCACTGCCATCTAGATACATAGTATGAGTAACTAAATAACAATCATATGATACCAATTGCACCAACCTAAACATTCTGGATTTCTCTAAACAGTTAATGACCCATGGTACCCTGTGACTCATGGAGCCTCGGTCTCCCCTACTTGATTCAGAGTAGCAATTTAGAGGGAAATATTATGTATATTGTCCATTTGATGAAATGTTGTGTGAGAAATTTTGAGAGATTGGTCTAATTTTTGTGAAAAAATGATAAAGTGAAAAAGTGGACAAAAGTAACATAGAAAACCGAGCAAGAAAGATTACTTTTTATTTATTGTATTTTAAACTTATTTTTTGGACATATATGTATATAAATTTCTTTATATCAGCTTTCTCATAATATTTTCATAGCATACATAATTACATAATATTTCTTTATACAAATATACATTTTTAAGTTAATTTAATATTTTTCTTAATTTTTCTATATTTTTTCTTTATTTTTCAATATATTTACAATTTATTTTTATTAATTTTCATAAAGTTTAAATTATTTCATTGCAATAGTAGATTTATTCGCGTCACATGCTCTAATATGCTCCAATATATTCCTACAATAACTCTTACTCACTTCAACGCATTTGTTGGAATGTGATGCGAATAAATCTAATGAGTTTTGCGAGGAATATTGACATAGCGAAAAAAGAATGAAAAGAGAAAGAAGTTTAGGTGGTAACCGTGGCAACGCTAGGTAACTTACTTATTTCATGCATGTGCACTCCATTTTAGCCAACACTAACATCAAAGATGCCGACAGAGAGTTGCGCTACTGTATATACTGTGCTACCAGTGTCTCCAGATGATCATATGGTACGTGCCTATAAAGGCAATGTGATAGTAGCTATGAAAATATCTCTTTACAATCACAAAGTACAGGAGCTCTTAAACGACACAGGTACATACTCAGTAGTTAATAAAAATCCAAATTAGAAAGATAATTAAACAACGTGTTCAGAAATTAGCATAAAAAAGACTCAGATCAAGAAGATCTCAGATAATGAATTGTTTAATTTCCGATCCAGTGACTTAAATCTGCCAAAAACTTATTGGTTACTTAAGATATAGAAAAAACGGTATTCCGTTTAGGATCATTGTGTCTTCTATGAATACAGCCTATATATTATATCCCAGATTCCTACAAAACATTATTTCGAAAAGTATCCCCCCTGTAAAAAGTCAGATAAAAAATAGCTTTGAACTTTATAAATCTTTAGATAAAATGACAATTGATTTATCAGAAATATGTAATGTAATTTATAAAATCAATTGTAATGATTGTGACGTCTCTTATGTCGGACAAACAAAAAGACAGCTTCAAACTAGAATTAAAAAGTATCGTAATAATATAAAATTAGATCAATCCAAACATTCAGTGGTCACGAAACACATTATTGAGTCTAATCACAGCTTTGACTAGGATAACATGGAAATTTTAGATCACGAGACAAATTTCTGAAAAAGAATTATTTCGGAAATGATTCACATAAAACGTTAAAAAAACGGAATAAATCTAATGAAGGATATCGAGTTGTTAGATCAATTTTATTTTAACATACTTGACGACATATGCTAATTAAGATTGTAACATTTTCGAACATACTTTATGTCATGCTTTAACGATATATATTCTCTGATCTATAATATCAGTCCATATTAAAATCTGACAAGCAAGAGTTGTTTTATTATACACAATGACACAGTTACTGACTTCGATTTTAATTCAATAAACTATTTTAATTCAATTAATTATAAATTAACGTAAGTTCGAACATAATTTCTCATTATTATTCAATTAACTTATACTAATCATTTATTTATAAATTGACATTCATTACACAGAATATATTAGGATAGTCATTGAATGAAATCTTGATCGTCGTATATTTTTATAAAATCGTTGACTGAGCTGAATTCTCTGAGCAGGATTCTCAACCGAGGATTTAAAACACACTTTTATAATTCGGACTTCAAACTTCTGACTAAATACCTATTTCGATCTGTAATATTTAAAGGAAGAAATAAGTATGTAAGATTAGCCTAAGGCGATAATTTTTATTATTTTATTATTGTAAGTTCATTGACTTTGTAAGGGGTTATTTAAAAATGTTGTTATATATTTTACTGAGGAAGACTTTGTAAATCGAAACATTTGAAAAATTTTATAGCATTGTACTTATTTAATTAAAAAAGGATTTTTATTTTATGAATAACTATAATTGCTCGTTTAAGGGAATATTCTACTTCGTCAAAAAAATCGATTTTTTTTTAATTGCATTTTCAGAAAGTTGATAGTTTTGAAAATATATTACTAAAGCCGTTCATAGAAATAATGTTAAATAACTGAATTATTCATTGTGTGTGTGTGTGTGTTTACTAAAATGGTCTACAGGTAGAAATTTGGCGCGCTAGAGTTTTGGTCCGCCCTACGGATCTCCGATTGTTATTACTCGAACAAAGGAACATCTGCCTATTTCTATCTCTTTTTATATTCCAATTAAATTAATTTTATAAATGAGAGGAAGGATTGCTGTACGGACCAAGAATAGCTGATTAAGCTGAAATAGCTGTAGATATAATTAATCTATTTGTAAATCATAGTTGAAACGCATTTTTCTCAAAACAGCATTTATCAATCGCGTTGATATAATATCTCGGGAACTAAGCGTCCGATCGACTTAAATTTTTGTGTGTCCATTTAGTAAATGTTCTTTTATATATATTACTAAAACTACGGAATTTAATTTACGATTATTTTATTTTATTATATAAAAAGAAAACGAAATCAATTTATAGGTAAAAATTAATATCATTTTTCAAAAAATTACCGTTTCTACAATTTTCAATTTTTTTTCTTATGTTCTAGTTCCAGTAATAGTGTAACTCTTACAATTTAATAATTTCCTTGGTTTTTTTGGTTTCGGAAAGAAATTTTTTTCATACGTCTTATGTATCACCGCGTACTTTTTTTTGTATAATACATATGGACACAAAAAAATAATTTTTAAATATCTATTTTGTACAAATAAAGTTTCAAAAAGTTTCATATTAATATATTAATTCATTTCTTTTAAAAAAATTCCTGAATAATCATGTAATTTTTAGCCTTACAAATAAGAAAACCCCCTTAAAAAAACCTTGACTTATTAATTAATTGCGTTAAATGTACACGAGCCTATTTTTCTATATATATTTTCCGACCTATAATATCAGTCCATTCCAAAATGTTTGACAATCAATAGCTGTTTTATTACACATGATGACATAGTTTTTGATTTTGATTCAATAGACTATTCTATATAAATTAATGTGTGAACATAACTTCTCATCATTATTATATTAATCAATATCAAATTAATTATATTAATCATTTAATTATAAATTGACAGTTAATTATACAAAATATAATAGGTTAATAATTGAAGAAATCCTCGATCGGACTGTCGTATTTTTTATTAAATTATTGACTGAGCTGGATTCTTGATATAAAAACTGAAGAATTAATAAAACACACTTATACAATTTGGATTTCTAAACTTCTGACTGAATACCTATTTCAATCTTTAATATCCTAACGCAGGAATAAGTATGTAAAATTAGATTAGAGCGGCAATTTTATTATGTATTACAATGTAAGTTCGTTGATTTTGTAAGGGGTTATATAGAAATGTTATTATTTATTATTATTGAAGAAGACTGTAAATCAAAATGTTTGATGAATTTTTTGTAGCGGTGTGAGTATGTAATTAAAAAACATTATTTTTTTTTTTTTTTGAGTTAAATGCAATTGCTTGTTTAAAAAAAGCCTTGATATATTAATTATATTGCATTATATTGAAATTATTTTGTAACTGATTTTCTACATTGTTTATCGTTTTGAGAAATAATTCATGATAATTAATCATTAACTTAGATCACGCGATCACGTTTTCGAGTACGCTATCTGTCTATACGAAGGGAGAGTAACTTACTATATCATTCGTTGAGTCATGCGTAGAAAGTGCTTCGCGTCTCGGATCAAGTGGTGAGATACACAAACGTTGTGACATAAAAGGCGATTGTGTAAATCGCAATTTATCGCGAAAAAGAAATCGTAATATATGCAAAATAAGCGAGCTAAAGAAAATGCTTCTAATCTATCGCTGAATAATCTGCGATAAATTATCATTGGTAAAATTGTATGATAATTGCGAACGTAATGTGATTTGCAAATAAAACAAGAAAACAAGAAGCAAAAATCGCAATCTTATACAAAGTTCAGTTTCTACGTATTTTGTATCTTTTTATATTGATGTTAGTATCTTTTTATGTTGACTAAGTTTGCTCATGTTGCTTGAATAATCTTTAAAAAATTTTGCACTTAAACGAGTGCTCTTAAATATATATTTGGGTGTGGAAGAAAGAAAGCGGATATTCTCAGTACAAAAAGAGCAAGCAACGCGAACAGACCTGTACTGAGTTTTCTTAAAAGGAGTATAGATGAATGAATATCTATTGCAATGTAGAGAATGTTCAAAACTAACAATACGAGAAAAAAAGAAGCGATTGTTATGTCGCCAGACCGACGAAATATTAGAAAAGTCAAACGAGTTTGGGTCGTTCGTCACTTTCGCCTACTGAATTACTCTTGCCAGTTGAATATGCAAAACGGATTTTCACTAAATGTAAAAGCAGGACCGTCTTACCATTGATCTTATAGCGAAGCACTTTTTATTTTTCAATAAAATAAACGTTTAAGACTTGCGCGAAATGCAAATAATCTGTACGAAAATTTTGTAACAATCCTCTTTCCTTCCTTGATATGACTTGCTAAATTACAGTGAATTACGGTAATTTTAAGTATTAATATAAGAGATCGAAGAAGAAAACAATGTTTTTATGGAACATTTCTTAACCCATAAATTGCTCGAAATTTTGAACATCGTGTTCAATACAATATTCAACGCGATTTATAATATTTCTCTTCAGCATTTCTATTGTGATGCCTTCAACAGCTCTAGTGATTTTACGTCGTAAATGTTATTTTTCAACAAGATGGGGCTCCACCACATAATGCTGTAGCCAATTTTTTAAATGATAGATTCCCTAATTATTAGATAGATACTAATGGTCCTACACAATGGCCACTGAGATCTGCGGATTTGACACCTTGCGATTTTTTTCTTTGGGAATATAGATATCTACGCAACTGTTCCTGAAAATGGAGAAGATTTGAGCTATTGAATTTACAGTAGAAATGTTGCAGTCAACACTAAGAAATATTATAAAACGTGTTGAAAACGGTAGTCAAAATTTTGAGCAATTTATGGGTTAATAAATGTTCCATAAAAAATGTTTGTTTTCTTCTTCAACCTATCTTTGACATTTCAAATGTTTAATATTATTTAGAATCCAATTTATTGCTTTGATATTTAAGATGTTGATTATCTCGTAAACGATGCATAATAACAATTTTTTACTACATATAATTTTGATTGCAAATGCTCCCTCTACTGTACAAATATACAAAAAAATTATAGGTATTTATTTAAAAAATCTATGTTAGCCTACATAATTCAAAAAAGCCAAAAGTAGAAAAAAAATTTTATATGCACTTTTATATAGCTAACTCGGAACTGTACAAATTTCTCTTATTAAACTTTCTTGTAACTTCAATTAGTTGCGAGATATTTGCTTGGACATTTATAGACGGACACCCTGCGATATATATATATCCCGTAAAATATTGAATCGTCAATTAATCTAAAAAAGTCGAATTTAGTGTGCCACGTGCTTTAGTATAAATACACACGACATTTTTCATCGTGCGCACGAAAGTATGGTTTTTTATGCTGCGTCCGAGAATTACGACAAATTACGAAAAACCATTTTCTACGATCTGCACTGGTCATAGATACAATTATCTGATCTATGCAAATAGATATGTAAGCTAACGCGAAAACACGATAAACTGTGATTTTCGCGCATTTGTAAACGAAATGTTAATCTTACCTGATATTAACTTTATGCACGATATAATAAATAACGTATAATAAATATTGATTATCTATATATTAGTCCGTCATACTTGCTTATAACGCAAGCGCGTAGATCGACAAACCGATTTAAAATATATTAAAGATTTATCCGACCCGTTCTCACTTTCACCTCGTGTGTACGAAGAACCGATCTGGAGCACCGTGATCACGAAAAATCAATGGTAAGAAAGACACTGCGCGCACGCGAACACGGGGAACGATCGTGGCGCAAAGCGGTATGGTATGATACCATCGCGTTGGCGAACAGCAACTGAAGAAGGAGAAGTCTTTTAAATCAGCTGTACACACACGACAAGAAACGGGAATAAAGCGAGAAGTGTCCCTCACATGAGTAAAAGCGCTCTCGGTACGGTGAACGATTACTTTTACGCTAGGCGTATATCCGTTCTCGAGGTTGTCCCCTGCAGTGTGCCTTCCCTACCTTCAATTTTATCTTCGATTTCTATTATCGTTCGTATTGAGAAGTTTTTTTCTTTAGTGCATTTCTCTCACTTTTTATTAATGACAAATAAGTTGTACTTCACGCGTTCTTAATTCTTATAGATTAAAATATTCCTAAGTAGGATACATAATATCATAATACAAGGATATTATCATGACCTTATTTGTCTCTTATAAGTTCATTTTTAAGTGACAAATGATATCATGATGACATTTTATATCGTTTTTATGACTTAATTAATGTATATAATTGAAACTGTGTTTTATCTGGGTTATTTCGGTAAAAATCGAGCCTTAGGAATATCTGAACACTGGGTGATGTCTTTCGGTTATTGAGAAACTAACGAATAACATTGATTGAGAAAGAGGAGAGACGAAAAGAATCGATCGATTTTAACAACTACGCGATTATACTTGCAAATTGCTATTTGCAATTGTCCTTTCATTAATGCCGGTATCGTCGACATCTGTTAAGTCTAATATATTCTTTTCTATATATAGAAAACCTTTTTTATGACAGAGTTTGATTTAAAGTATCTTATAGAGAGTAATTTTACAAAATTTTGGTTTCAGAGTATCTGTACTTAGAAAGTACAGATTTAATTTCTGTAATAGAAGATACAAATGAAATACATAAAAATGCTGAATGAAGAAAGAAATAAGATATAACGTTATATAATAAAAGTATACAAAAAAATTTTTATTGTATCAATAACAATAAAAGAAGTTAATTAAATTATTCACTTAAAATCTTGTTTCCTTTCACTGCAGAGCATTAACGTTAGCCAAATACATACACGCCCTATATATGACATTTGCAGCGAAAGGACTGATAGAAGAGGAATGCAAAGCTTTAGAAAAAAATGACAAAAAAAAGAAAAATCCAAAAAGGTTTCAATATAGTACATACTTGGGTTGCTTTGTGAGAAACGAAATGAAAGGCGCAGTAAGACAGAACACTACAAGAGAGAACATTTTAAAAAGCACATTCCATAACAATATGTCCAAATGACGTCGCGTTTGTCATACATGGACTTACTTAAGTATGTCATTCAAGATAACAATAGACATCTTTCATATGTACGCAATGTACTATTCAAGACGTCAAATAGGCGTTAGTACATCCAACCCTCAATAGCATAGAGAATTAATTCTAAAATATTCTTTCCTTATATATAAATTTTTTAGAAAAAGGGAAGGACATTGAACAGTAGCGACAGGCGATACAATTCGATTAGCAGCATCGATATTTTTTATCTTAAATATCGATACCCCAACAGCTTAAAATATTGCAGCAATCTGCAGTAATATTATAATAGTACACAATATTATAAAAATTGCAGCAATATTATTGAAATTTTAATATTTTATTGGGAATATTGCAGCAATATTGTGTAATATTATAATTTTAATATTTGTAAGGAATATTGCAATATATTAAAGAACTGGAAAGGATACGGGCAGTAGAAGTCAAACGCAAAAGACGTCGCGCAAATAATATATCTATGAAGTGAAACTTCTTTATGCAATATATTGTTACGATATTATAATTCAACATGTAAGTACACGGCCCTTCGAAATGGATGCGCTTATCGTAAGAAGAAAACGCGTTCAAGAATCCTATAATGAACATTAAAGGCGAAAAATCGACATTTTTGTAAAAAATCGTTTTTTTTCTTTTTGCATAACAATACTTGTATCGATACATGTACCATACAATGGGTCAGAAAAGTTGCAACAATTTTTTTTCGATATGCTTCGGAATGCAGTCTGCTCACCAGAGTAATTGATACATACTTATGGTTTAACCGCTCTGAGCAAGACTGAATTCTGAAACATATAAAAAAAAGTGCAACCTTTTTGTGATCCACTGCCATTAGTATAAATAAAATTCCGATATTTATGCATCAATAGTGTTAATATCGACACTTTTACTTTGATACTCAATATTAAAACTATACAGCAAAGCATAACTGTAATATAACTTAGAGAACACAATATTATATTTCATGATTATGGAAATGATATGTAAGTGTCGCATAACTTTGAGAATGCTTTAGAAAAACAAAATTATATTTCTTCGTTATGTTATATAATTATAACAATTATTTTAAAATGTAATCTAACACATATCCCGAAATAGCACACAAAAATATTACGCACTTCGTATTTAAAATTAAAAAATTGTAAATTTTTTGTTCTTTATAATTCAAATAATAACATTCATTATCAATGTTGTATTTGAAATACAAAATACAAAATATTTTTAGTCTTTCGTTATTAATATTAAAATATAAAATACTTTTATATGCTCCCATGAGATACAATATATTATACATTATTTCCTCCGTTAAAATGCATAATACAAAATACATTTGTCTCACAACTGTTCTTCAAATAAAAGTATTTCAAATATAGCCAGCCCTATCTATACAGAATCCCATTTTAAAGAGCTAAAACATCTCAGAAACACTGCGTTAAATCAAAAAATGTTTCAGACAAAAATTTTTTTTATGTAAAAATGAATTTGTAATGCAAAAATGAAAATAAGAGGAACAATCTCCAATGGCCTTAATCTTAATAAATAGGATAAAATCACTAGATATCAGTCATCAAACATTACTTCCGGATCACATTTTATATTTAAATAATTATAGTATTTTTCATTAAATAGTACATATAAAATTCTTTAGCATTTGTTTTATCTTTTTTAAGTGTCAATTGAATTTGATTATTAGGAAGAGCACTATACATTTTATTGATATTGTTAACTAATTAAATATGCGAAGTTAATTAACATATGTATTTTTAAAAATTCATTCAAGGTTAACATACGCTCTCAAGACATAGTTATAATCACATCGCATTATAACGGATCATCGTTATACTGAGTACAATTTAAATGATTGAATTCTTGTTTGGTTATCCAATTAAATACAGACGATAATGAAGTTCTTAATTTTGGACAGCCTAACGATGATCCACTGACAGCATTCGCCTATTGTTTTACAACGTATCAAGTCCGATAATTTCATTTTGTTATACTGAAGAGGACCTAATCTTATGGTCAAAACGTCAATAATTGATGATTAACATATGGTATATATTATTTTTTATTAACACGTACAACTGTGTCGGCTCTCATTAGCTTTACACTCCTTTATTGATTTAATCTTTAGAGTCATTTTCAATTTTAATTATTAATATACGAGGGGGGACCTATAAGTTCCGGGAATTACGCTGTGGTGGGGAGGGAGAGTGGGGGAACCTATTGTTTGACCACATGTCCGTTAGTGTCACGCCACCTGCGTCAGTGTGCGAAGTTGTGTAGCTGTGAGTGCATCGGTTCGCCTGTGAGATTTTTTTTAGTAAAACAACTTTTTACATTTCGGCGAAAACTGGTTCTTCCATCATGACAACGCGCTGGCCCACACCGCCCTTTCCGTGAAGCAATTTTTGACCAAAAACGCCATGACACCAATTGTCCACCCCCCATACTCACCGGATCTAGCCCCCTGTGACTTCTTTTTGTTCCCCAAATTCAAAAGGAATATGAAAGGAAAGCGTTTTGCCACTGTGGAGGAGGTGAAACAAAAATCGCTGGAAGGCTTAAAGGACATCCCGATGAGTGAATTTAAAAACTGTTTTGAACAATGGAAGAATCGTTTGGAGAAGTGCGTTGTGGTCAATGGCGAATACTTTGAAGGTGATTAAAATTTGGTGTTAAAATATTGAGAAATAAAGAAGTTATGACGAAATTCCCGTTTTTTTTGGGTCCCCCCTCGTATGTCTCTTTAAAAATTTATTCAAAGTAATATAAAAGTAAATAATATAAGAATTACCTTTTATAATAAAACTTACAAAAGAAATTTTACAACTATCCGAAACCGATTTGATTTTCCATGAAATATGTTGTTAAACACAAAAACCTAAGAGATATGTATTTTTTTATACATGCCTTAACTCATGTCATTTTAAGGGGTAAAACATTTTGAAAAAAAACCGGTATTTTTCTTTTGAGGCGAATATCATCGGGAGTTATAAAAGAAAAAAATTTTTTTAAACAAAAGTTGTACGTTTTCAAGAGTACTTTAAAGTTATAAAGAAAAAAAACTTTTTTATTTTTTTGTTTATATATAACAAAATATCCCCATTGCCCATAATTTTCTTAAAAATTTTCAATTTTTTTTACCAAATTAAAGATTATTTTTTTACGAATTCAACTATGTATAATAAAGTTATATTATCATTTTCACGAATTATCATTTATACGACATATCATTTTCGAGAATTAATTATACGCTTCCGTATATACGCTAACCATGCTCATATGCGTAAATAATTGTCGTCAGAACAATAGAATACATAAATCAATAAACATGGAAATTGACATGATTGATATTTGTAACATTACAAATTATAAATAATGTTAAGAATTATAATAATTTATATAATAATTCCTATACGGTTACCGTATATTACAAATATAATATGTTGACGACATCCTTTTGCTCTAAATGAATATTTGAATAATATTTTGACTGTTTTTAACTCCTTACATACACGATTACAATTTACCATGGAAGTTAGCAATGTCAATTCCATTAGATTTTTAGATATAACTTTAATTGTAGACAACAATAAGAATTTTTGACCAATATCGTAAACTAACATTCTCGAATTTTTAAATTTAATCTAACCATCCGGTTTGTCACAAAAGAGGAATAGTGTATGGTATGGTTGATAGAATAGTTCTTTTGTCCCATTCATGTTACCACCGAAAAAATTTATTGGAGTCTGTTCACATTTCATTAGATAATGGTTACCTACTTCCTTTCATTTTTTTTATTAGCTATTAGAACGAGATTAAAATTTCATTTTTATAATTCTGAAAATCCTATCACTAAAAAAATTGAGTAAAAAATTGAATATTAAGGACAAATATTTTACAGTCCCTTATATAAGATCCGTTTCTGAAAGTTTATTTCCAGTAACATCAACTATAAACTTAAAATCAACCTTTACGATTCCAACACTTTGCAAAACTTTATTAGAGTGGGTAAAGATGTTTTGGATTCTTCAACATTTCATGCCTGGATTGCGATGCGAGTTACCAGGTGTACAAGTATGAAATGCGGATTTGAGAAAACAGATGGCGCATCAATGCAGTGTGTGGTATAAAGATTTGACTGTTATGCCATTTTGAAGTGCCATCAACAAGTGTCAGACGCGCACGAGTGATAAATTGAAAAAGTGTTTGCATAGTGTTGTGTTGCTGTGTTCGATATGTCGAAATTTATACCAAACAAAGAGCATTCGCGGACAGCATTAATTTTTTGTTTTCATTTGAAGAAAACTGCTGCTGAATCATACCGATTACTTCGAGAAGCTTATGGTGAACATGCTCCATCGCAAGATAGTGAACGATGGTTTCGGCGTTTTAAAAGTGGTGACTTCGATGTTGCAGACAAGGAACACGGAAAACCGCCAAAAAGGTACGAAGATGTGGAATTGCAAGCATTGTTGGACGAAGATGATTCACAAACACAAAAACAACTCGCAGAGCAATTGAGCGTTAGTCAACAAGCTGTTTCCAATCGCCTACGAGAGATGGGAAAGATTCAGAAGACCGGAAGATGGGTACCGCATGAGTTGGACGGCAGGCAGATGGAGAGGCGCAAAAACACATGTGAAATTTTGCTTGCACGATACAAAAGGAAGTCGTTTTTGCATCGTATCGTTAGTGGGGATGAAAAGTGGATTTATTTTGAGAATCCCAAGCGCAAAAAATCATGGGTAGACCCAGGCGCACCATCCACATCGACCGCAAGACCGAATCGCTTTGGCAGAAAGACGATGCTCTGTGTTTGATGGGACCTGAAGGGTGTGGTCTATTATGAGCTGTTAAAACCTGATGAAACGGTTAATGCTGGACGCTACCAACAACAATTGATCGATTTGAACCGTTCGCTGCTTGAAAAAAGACCAGAATACCAAAAGAGACAACACAAAGTCATTTTTCTTCATGACAATGCTCCATCACATACGGTAAAACCGGTTCGCGACACGTTGGAAGCACTCAGCTGGGAAGTTCTACCCCATGCGGCTTACTCACCAGACTTGACTCCTTCCGATTACCACTTGTTTGTATCGATGGGTCATGCACTTGCTGAGCAGCGCTTTGGTTCGTACGAAGATGTGAAAAAATGGCTCGATGAATGGTTCGCGGCAAAGGGGGAAGATTTTTAGTGGCGTGGTATCCACAAATTGCCCGAAAGATGAGAAAAATGTGTAACTAGCAATGGAGCATACTTTGAATAAAGATCTTTTTATCATTCTTCCGAATTTAACGTGTTTTTTTTTTGAAAAAAATCCGCATTTCATACTTGTACACCTGGTATGTATGTTGGCCAAACGAAAAGACGGTTGTATACAAGAGTGCAGGAGTACTCTTCTGACATTAACAAAAAAACAGGATCTCTTTCCGTCATTTCAGACCATCGCATTAAATTCACTCATAATTTTGATTGGAAAGATATGAAAATATTAGATATTAAACCATTGTATAATAAAAAGTTAATACCTGAAATGCATATTAAAAAACAATATCAAGGTTTAAATAGACAAACTGATACCGAATCTCTATCCGACAGTTATTTGCCAATACTCCAGTCTCTATTCCCTTCCTAATATTTTCTAGGTATTTGTTCTCACTTTCTTACCTCTAAGTGTCACAGGATGTCAAATTAGATTTGTCATTACTATAATGAGAAGAGTTCTGGATCTCAAAACATTTTTTAATGTTATCGTATTTAAATGTTTATTCTTAGATATTGTACTATCAGTTAACAGGTTCTTTTTATTTATTTTTTTTTTATTTTTACTTTTAATAATCCGATTTGTATATTTACCGATTTGTATATTTGTTCTGGTACTTAATTTTTTTATAAACTTTTATCTTAAGGCATTTTATACATACACAAAAATTGTTAATTTTATTTATGCATTTTACTTTTCATCATTAGACACTTTTTATTTGTATATCCGTATCATCATAATGGAAATTATGGTGTCTGAGTTGAGAAATTTTGATAACTTGCAACTAGTTTTTGTAAAAAAATTTTTATTTATACAATCGTGCAAATTATATTTTAGACAATATTTAAAATTGGTCATTGTCAGATTGAGAATGCAAGTCAAAACCGACTGCGTCTTTAAAGTCATTCTATAAGAGAACCGTTGGATAACCACCAAGTGCCGTAACGTATCTACATTTTGTCTAAATTTTCATCATCTATTTCTTCACATTTATATATTAATTAATGCTCATAACCATCTATAACGAAATTGTACATACACGATGATGAATTTATATTTTATTATTGTACTTTTACCATTTAAATCAGCATATGTATTGACAAGTTATTGTTTTTCAAATGAGCCGTTGATTTCAAATTGTATTTAATTTAAATATTGAAAATAATCCAGTAGGGGTCGAAACGTTTGTATAATAAACTTATATTTTTTTTAGTTGATCTAGCATTAAGATCTAGCTTTGCCCACGTTTTATTTTTAATATAATAATTTTTATTATTTCTCCTTAAAGTGAGTAAAATTTTTTTATTTATCTCTGTATATATTACTCCCTTATAACATCTTAAGATTATTCTCTTACAGTTATTTTTACGTTTTAATATCTTATTTATTTGTCGTTTACGTAATAATTTCTAAACGTACTTAATAATGAAATAATTTTTAAATGTGTATACAGTAAATTTATATTTTGTATCATCTCCTCATTATTACTCATTACAATAATTATACTCGATGAAAAAATGTTTTAAACATAATGGCTTCTTGCATCATGAACATTTTATTACAGCTATATTACTGCATCCTTTGATATCACATGTTGTTGAACTTTTGTCAAAACTAAATTCTACTGGATTTTCAAATTTTTCTGGTCTTTCGTTTGTATAATTACTTTTAAACCATGAATATTTAAATAAGTTGTGATATCGCGGGGATGACAATTGATTATGTATCAAAAATTGTAATTTTATTATATTATTTCATTTATGTATATTAATACAGGGTGCGGCAGAGAAACTTACTTTTTTTAAAGGTTAATAAAAACGAAACTATTGCAGATATCGGTATAATTCTTTTTTCCTCTTATAGATCACCTCATCAAATTTTTTTTCATGCACTTTTGAAAATTACATCTATCAAATGACGGCCGCCGTTGTCTATGCACTTGTTACGTCCAAACTCCGCGCGCATGCGGAGTTGAGGGGGTGAACGTAACGAGGAACCGAATTGTTAGACCGATTTGGTCGCGTCCGGGCTCCGGACCGCAAGGGAGCCGTGGGG
>NW_017304917.1:117882-123602 GCF_001594115.1 Trachymyrmex septentrionalis
CACTGATTGAGTCGATTTCTGAAGTTTTGCGTCACTCTCTGAAGCATGTCCACCGGTATTTCGGCGATGGCGTTCCGAATGTTTGTCTTCAGGTGAGCTAGGGTCTCTGGTCGATCGTTGTAAACAATAGACTTCAAATAACCCCATAGGAAGAAGTCGCATGGAGTCAAGCGCGCTCGAAAGGCACGTTGAGTGGCGACAATGGAGCGGCCATTACCGCGCCAAAACGCGCGATGCTCTCTTGTCCAAAGCATGATCGAGACTGGCTGTGGGGGGAACAAAAATTGAGGACCTATCCTTTCGGACGCACCCCCTCCCAGCTTCCTACCTTCACCCCTTGCCGTTTGGCGCGTTTTTCAAAGAAGTAAGTTTCTCTGCCGCACCCTATATTACTTTTCAATAATAAAACAATATCTGAAAATTTTTTAGCAACATTTTTCGGAGCTATGGCTCTATATCTCGGCATAATCGGAATCTAAGAATCTTAGTAATTCGAGTCCATTCCCATTTGTGTACATTATCCCGTAGTTCTTGGTACCTTTTAGGTAACAAAATATTCGCTTGACTGCTTGCCAATGGGGTTTACCGTGTCTCTCTAAATATCTATTTACAAGTCCTACTGCGTATGCAATATCAGGCCTCGAAACTAATGACACAAACAGGAGCGATCCAACAGCTTCGCGATATGGAATATCATATATTTCGCTATTGGAGGGAACCTTTTCTAAACTGACGTGTAGGTCTGCAGAAATGCTAACATTTGTGCGTCACGCATTGCGAATTTATGCAGGATAGATTTTTCAATCATTTCATGTATTTTCTTTGGTGAATAAAGATTGTCTTATTGACGCGGTCTATCTGTATTCCTGCAAAATAGTCAGCTCTATGTCGTAATATCGAAATTATCCTTTAAAACGCCTATAATTAAATTCATAGTTTCAATTTTTGAAGTCATTAGCCCATCATCTATTATTATTATAGATACTAAACTTAGTTTTCGCGGTTTTTTTGCTTAAAAATTCATTTATCTCAATATTAAAAACAAAAAATACATCAATCAAAATATTTGCTCTTGCTAGTTATACATTTTTCCCATCTTTGTGGTGATAAGTGGATTCTGCGACGATAGAACAATTGGTCTTTTGAAGCAATCCATTCATCGATCCATTTTTGCACATCCTCATAATTTCTGAAGTGTGTATCCACCAAGCCGTGCTGCATCGATCGGAACAAGTAATAGTCTGAAGGAGTTACATAAGTCTGGTGAATACGCTAGGTGCGGAAGAACTTCCCACTCGAGCTGCATCAGTGTTTCCTTGATGGTTTTTGCAACGTGCGGTCAAGCGTTGTCGTGCAAAAGCATAACTTTGCGTCGATTGCTGGCTACTGCTAGCCTTTTTTCCAACAATGCTTCAGTCAGACGATTCAATTGTAATCGGATTGATATCGATCCCCCATGATACTTTCGTTCGATTTGAGTAGCTCGTTAATAAACAACGCCTTGCATATCCCATCAAATGCAGAGCATTGCTTTGTAGCCATGGATATTTTGCTTTGGTATGTTGATGGTTGACCAGGGTCCACTCATGACTTTTTGGAATTATTAAAATAGGTCCACTTTTCATCGCCAGTACAAATTCGCGACACAAAAAACTCTTTTGTTTCTGTTTGACGAGCAGAGAAATAGAGATATTTAAGCGATTCGCAATGGCATTTTCGGTTAAAAAAAATGGCACTGTTCGCTTAAATGAATCTTTTCGCATTGAATTTTATTGACAAATGTCTAACCTCTAAAATGCAGCCAGCTTTAGATGTCAAAATAAATTACATCTACAACGTCATCTAAATGTGAACCGCGGAAATTAAGTTTAGTACCTAATGCGTATAATGCAAGATACACTTTATCACCGTTAATCGATCTGAAGTAAACATATTTGTAGCGCTACTCTGAACTATTTATTAAGTTTGCACACCGAATTACTATTTGAGGCGCACACCTTCGGGAACACATGTAAATCTCTTCCTCCAATTCGCTATTCAAATAAGCGGTTTTGACATCGAATTAATAAACTTTTAAATCATTGACTGCGACAACTGACAAAAGCGTTCGAATAGAATCATATCGTACGACTGGAGAGAAATTTTATTAAAATCTATACCGGCTTTCTGCGAGAAGCCTTGAGCGCATAAACATACCTTATAATGCGCGACGTTGTCTTTATTTTAAAGATCCACTTATACTCTATGGCTTCGCGATCGCGAGGTAAGGTCGTTATCTCCCATTTGATTCTGATCATAAACCGCTAGCGAATAGCTTAGGTCTATTTTTCTGATTCTTTCCCGGTCACGGCTTTATTATATTTTTTAATTCGACGTACGAGACAAAACAAGCCTCGTATCAGCATGGCGCATGCAATAAATTGCGATCTCATAGGTTCGATCGCGAATTGATACTCGATTGGATTTCACATTGCGCATTTTCGCTTTGGCTAGTTTTGCGTTGAACACAGTGGTTTGTTTGAGTGGATTGCTCATCGCCGCTTGATACATTTTTCTCGCTTGGAAAAGACAGGCTTACAGCCGGGCGTATAAATTTTGTACTGACACGTTGAAATTGACACCTCGCGAGATAGTTATCATCTTTGTATAACAAACGATAGTTTTTTTAATCTCCTTGGTAGCCGACAAAAATAAGCCTTTTAGATTTCAAATCCCATTTTTTTCTTTGCTAACTCGGAATATGAACATACACTTTACACCCAAAAACTCTTTCGTGTGAAAGATCTGGTTTCTTGCCCATCCACGCTTCGTATGGCATCGCTAACTTTGACCGAGACGATTATCGGAGCGTATCGTTTGGATTCTCCGACCAAACTTATTAATGACCATCACTTCATATTCCTTGAGTACATCAAACACGTCATCTTTATGTCGTAGGAAGTACACGTAAAGAAAACCAGTATAATGATTCTTGAATAGGATGAAATATTTCGCGCCTCCTATGGACGAGTTTTTCATCGGACCGTACAAGTCGATGTGAATAAATTCATCTTTGATGTTTCCTTTAAATTTTAGCTTTTTGAATGCGAAGTGATGTTGTTTGCCGTATTGACAATCTTCACAGAAAAAACTAAGCATTTTGGAAGTACTTACGTCCTTAATTAAATTGTTTTCGATTGCTGCTTGTAAATATTTATGATTGACGTGTCGCAGATGATTATGTCAAAGTTTTTAAGTCGCCTTCTGAAACGATATCAGCTTCATACTTTGCAGTTACAACAAATGCTAGTTTAAATAAATTATTGTTCTGTTTAATACTGTGCGATTAAATTGTTATCTTTCGAATAAGTATCAACTTTATCGTTTCGAAAAACAATGGCTTCTTGTGATACAGGCATCAATCGAAAACAAATTTTTACGCAGCGCTGGGACATACAATACATTCTCTAATCTACCATCTTGCCAGTCGCGGTTTGCTAACTTTTTTTGTAAGAATCGCGCCACGGCCTTTGACCTCGAAAACTGAATTATCACCGAGGCTAACGTTCACGTTATCACACGCCTCAAAATCCGCGAACCATTCTTTTGGAAAATTCATGTGCTGCGAAGCATCACTGTCGCAGAATCACGCGTCGTCTACGCACATATGATCAGTCATAGAGATATCATTACTAACAACGAACTCGTTGAGACCTACAGCGCCGTTCTCGTGCTTATTGCTCGCGTCGCATTTTTTCCGCGCGTTACTCGTGTTTCTTTTCATCCTGACATTTTTGTATCATTACATCTTTTTTTACAATTACGGAAAATATGACCTTTATTATGACAATAATAACACTCATAATTTTTGTACTTTCCGCGCTCGGTATCTCCTTCTTGGGATTGGCGGGTTTTTTCCTTTCTGAGGCTTCCTGGCGTAGTTTCAGCCGCTAATGCACTCGCTGTCTCGTCGGCTGCATCTCCTCCTTGATAAGTCTCTGCGTTAGGTTAGGTTAGGGATTATTTGATTGGCTGTTTCCACACTGTCCTAGGTAGTTACAAAGGCATTGTATTTCTCTTGTAGAGGTCCAAGAATTTTCGCCATTATTGTGATATCAGAGATCTCTTCGCCGACATCTTTGAATTGTCTCGCCATGTTTTCACCTTAGCGATGTGTTACGAAACTGAATCGCCCGTTTTTATACGGTATTCATAGAATCTTGTCGTAAGCAGTAACTTGCTCGTTGCGTTGGTTTGTTCATAGATTGCCGATAGCTTCGTCCACATTTCAGCAGCACTGTTGCATGTAATCAAATATTCTAGTTGCGAGTAGTGCATCGCAGATGACAAAAGCACTATTGCCTTGGCATTCTTGTGTAACCAGGCGATTTGTCCTTGTTCTGCTCCGGCTTTACCTTGATACTATATCGAGCAAATCATTTGCTATGAGAATTGCACTTATTTGAAATTTCCAGAACTGGAAATTTTGTCCATCGAACTTTGTCACGTTTTTTGCATGAATCCGCCATTGTTCCTTCGTTTCAGTCTATTTCGGTAACCTTTGACGATCCGAACAGGATCACGATACGCGTGTCGAGAGAATGACGACCTGACATGTATGAACAAATTTTCGCAGAGTAATCATAAGGTGTCGGGAAAATATTGACATGCATCTCGAACGGTCGAAGAAAAAAAAAAGGAGTTACACAAAGGAAAATGACGATGCACATACCTACTTCTGGCGTATCCTTCGAGAAATTCTTATTCATTCGATAAACTCGTGAATTATACCCATAACCTATTGTGGTGAAGAAATACGGTGAATTGCACAAAAAGGTATATTAACATCATCACTGTACGTGCCGAACGGGGTGAGCGAAGGCAACGAATTAACTTATACACAGAGAGCGGAGAATATTAGCCACATGCCCGCGAGGTAGCGCGTGATGGCAATTCACAGTCACCAAGAATGTCAAGATTAGACAATCTACAAAAGTGTAAAATGTGTTATAACAATACTTTTATTATAAAAATTTAGCGTAAATTTAGCGTAAATTTATTATAAAAATATTTAAAAACTTGTCAAATCTTACAAATAATACCATCCCAAAAAGATTTAAGTAGAAATATTATAGCGGTTCTAACTCAGGTCCTCTGAGGGGACGCTGGGCACTTGTAGACGCAGGGGGAAGTCGCAGTGGTACTCGTAGGCACGAGGAAGATAGCAGCGCGGGGAAGGTCGACGTCCTCGGTCGACGGCATCACTTATGTAAACAATGATAATCAGAGTCCTATGTTTATGTAAACATGATGAATTACATAAACATAATATGCGTGACGACTTTGCTATGCGTTCCGTATTTTTCATCGCAGCCCGCCATCCTTCCCAAAAATGCACCGGTAACAAAGGCTTACATACACTTACCGTGTATACTTACTATCTCTCTTCCTCTTATGTGTCATCATCTTTCCCGCCGCATTGTCGCTCCCGTTGAATCTTCTTGTCACACGGAAAAATATTTTATCATACGTTTTTTTATTTAATGATTTAAATAAAGAGAAGGCTTAATACGATCGTATCCGACGCAGTACCATCGAGCGCGAAGATGCTGGTGGCGCGCGTAATATGATAGCGCTGCGATAAGAAAGGAACGAATGTCACCCAGATATGTAGTTCAAATATGCGTTTATTCTTATATAACGTAATTTTATAACATATATATATATATATATATATATAA
>NW_017304917.1:123702-125255 GCF_001594115.1 Trachymyrmex septentrionalis
ATTTAATTTAATTTAGTTAATTTCAAATCGAATTTAAAACATTACTTCTAATAAAATGTACATTTACTTTGCACACTGTTTACAATATTATTTGAAGCATAAACTATTAACTCACAATCTATATTTGACTTTTTATTATAAATTTTGCGCAAATATCTACAGCATCACATTTATCGATGATATAATTTTCACCTAAAAGTGTTACCAAATATTTAAATTTTTCATTGAACGATATGGGTATACTGGCACACTTCAAAGTATACGTTCTTGACGCAATGTATGAGTTCGAAGAGCACAGTTGACGGCTTCATATACAGACATGTATCGCGCAGTGTTAATTTGATTACATTCACGTATTTATATCACGATTTCTATCACAAGATCTTAGACTGATAATGATGAAGATGCGATTGATTGCACGAACCGCACAATATCAGCGCGTCTTTCGATGAAAGCCCGTCTTATTGCACGAGGAAAGATTATGTTGTTACATTGGTTGTCGCCAATTGCAATTTCCACAATAGACACAGGATTCACGCTGATTCCAACATCTAAGTATTTGTAAACTATAGGAGTCAGTGTAAATCTTCTTCCCAACGAGGTGTATGATGGAGTTTATTACAAGATGTTCTGCGAAAGAAAGTTTTACATACGCACGCACGCACGCACGCACGCACACATATATATAAGCATAATGTTAATGCGACGCGTTTAAATTTTGACTGTGTATTCTAGATCTTCGTTTTGACGCTTCAATTCTTGTATTAAATTATGTTTTAAACTATTACAATAATTTTCTGTTCTTATATTTATTATATCTCTGACATGACATATGTTAAATATGTTACACATGTATAGGTTAAAATCAGTAACTTAATACGAATGTACTGTCTTTATATTTTATATTTATTATGATTTATTGTTTTCGTCGATCCGATCTTTGTCAATTTCAACATCTCGTTAGACATATTCGCCACCCTGATGGATTGGACAGAGTTCAAACAAATTTACATAAAATGTATTATAAAATGTGTTTAGTTGTGAATATTACTATATTATCCAAGATTTCATGATGAGATTTGGCGATCATACGGGTGAGTTACTTGTTACTTTATTGGTTCAATTTCAATATTTTATGTATATGAATTTAAACAAATAACAATTTTGACAACCTGCGAGTGACTCAATATCGAACGTTCGTGAAATCTAGTATGGTTTGAAAAGATTACTAATAAAGATTTCAATGAGAATCGAAACATTAAAGATTTTAAGATTTCAAATAAAGATATCAACATAGTATGGATTAACAAAATTATTTGTGAAAGATTTATTGCGCACCTACGTTCGCGCTGATTCTAGTCCAAATTTAGGTTGTTTTTGTTGTGTGTGTGTGTGTGTGTGTGTGTGTGTGTGTGTGTGTGTGTGTGTGTGTGTGTGTGTGTAAAACAAAAATATTTATAATTTTGTAATTTATAATACAAAAATATTTTATAATATTGTTTTATACCTTTTCTCTATAGTTTGTTTATCTGTTTTCCTTTTTCCCTCTATTA
>NW_017304917.1:125355-130729 GCF_001594115.1 Trachymyrmex septentrionalis
AACTGTACAGAAAAGGTACAAAACAAAATTTATAAAATATAAACTTACTGTTTATAAAACTCTTCATCTTGAATAGGAACGTAAAACTTTAGAACCGTACATATTTGGAAAGCGTTACAATAGTAGTCCGTCTGAACGACTGATGCAGTAATATTGCCCTTTAGTAGGAATATAGTAAGGATTCTGGCTATCTGCTGGCGAGATGGACGCGGGAGGATACTCGTAGACGCAGGTACTCGTTGGCATAGGTATAACGTCACGGGCGCGGGGAAAGGGAGGCTGCGCGGAAAAGATCGTCGGTCGAAGACATTGGTGTTTATGTAAACATTGACTGTTTACATAAACATCAAATATTAATGATACGTGCCACCGCCGCCGCAGCCACCGTCTGACAAAAACTGACTCTAAGAAGCATCTTTCACTCCGGCGAAACTGCCCAGGATATTAATAACAAGCAATTCTTGTATATTAAACACTTTAGATTATAGGTATTAACAGACTATATGTAGAACTCTAGACGCGTTAAGAGAAGTGCTGGCAGAGTGAAGAAGTGTTTATATAAACTAAGTGTGAGAGTGTGTCAAGGGATAGGATATAATGGATGGGAAGCAAAGACAGTACATATATACGAGTATAGTGATGTGAACGAAAAAAATTTTTATTCGCATTATGTTTTTCATACGTATTAAAAACTAAAGTTAATAACTCGCATCGACGAACTGATGCCTATCGAATATATCGCTATCGCGTATAGCGTTCGCGGACGCAATTTTGGAGAAACGCGTATACTTGATATCGACTGTATCTACTAGTCTAGCTAATCGTTCAAATGTTACATTGATACACCCGTCAAACTCAAATAAAATCGAAGATGTATGAGCGTAGCATGCAAACTCTGTTAGCTGCCCAACGTTTATAAAATTGTCTTTGTATTCGTTTCAAAGCATCTTGTAAATATTCTATCGCTACTCGTAAAAGCCCTTCCACGTTTCGAGAGGCAGCGACAATTCTTGTCCGCAATCTCCCCATATAACAAGTTGATTACAATTTCCAAAAACTTGTAGTCCGTAACCGTCAGGTAGTAACGTCTGCTAAGTATACGCACCGCGCGATGCTTCGTATTATGTACATACGTAATGTTTGAAAATATTTTTTTATTTTTGATGTAAAGCGTCGAAACACTTACATGATACTACAGTCCTTCTTTGCTTCATACGATGTATGCATGCATACATACATACGTGCATACATCCATACATACATACATGTACATACATACATACATACATACATACAGGGTGCGTCAGGTATTTGAGAACATATTGACTTTAAAATTAAAATTTGTACATTTCTTAGAAAACTTACTGTATTTTAATGAAATTTTTACAAGAAACTAAGTGACTCGTAAGCTATACAATTAATAAAATCGTCTTCAGCGGCAATAACAGCTTCAATTCTCTGCCGGAAACGTTTGCATGCCCGAATCAAATGAGCTACAATATCACCTGTAATATCTAAATCAAATTTTTCATAATTAGTATCTGCACCAGTATAATTAACAAAGCCCAATATAAATCCTGTTGCGCAATCAACTAATTCGAAGATTTTGATATCAAAACGGCAGATATTGCTTACATTTAAGCCTACCTTTCCATAAAAGAAAGCTTTCATCTATGCAAAGAATTTTTCCTGGAATGATACTTTTTGAGAATTTTTCTTGGAGATCATCTATAATTGGTTTAATTTTCTTCAAAGGATGATCAATGATTTCCTCATTATTTTGGAAATGCAAATATCGTATAATCTGTAGATATCTATTTCGAATCATTATTTGTCTGAATATTATCAATAAGGGATCAGTGCTCCAATAATCTTTCATTGAATCTTGTCGAACATATCCCATTAGAATTGAAAGACCGAGGAATTTTCTCAGTTCTTCTACTGTCAAAGGTTCCATGATTTCATTTTTGATCGCCCAAGATCAGGAGTCTGCAACTGATAACAATTTGTTTTTCCAATAATCGTTTGAAGCATAGACAAGTCAAAATAAAGTTCAAAGTAATCAATTGGTTCATTACCTTTTAGATGTATATCTTCATCAATTTTTATCTCGCCGATAAAATCTTTGATCGATGGATAAAAATAGTGGTCGTAAAATACTTCGTCTAGAAAGAAATCAGGTTCTTCTATTAATCAACATCGTCAAAAGTCTCTGATTCATCTCCTTCTGGTTCAGATTCACCGCTCCAAATAGCTTTCGTCCATTTTATCGAAATATTTTAGAATATTCCGGAAGAAAACCAGAAAAATTTCACAAAATGATTCAATATGTATCATAGTAAATGCTCTCCTGCTAATAAAATGCACTCGTGACTCTTCCTTCAACTTATCTTATAGCTTCACAAAATGTTTTCACAAGCGAGTAAATAAAATCGATATGCCTCCTAGTGGCGAAAATGAAATTACTATCAAATTTTTCTTGGCAACACATTCTGAGTTATCAATGAAATAATAGCTAAATGTTTGATGAGCTGCAGTGATTCAAGTTATACAGAGATAACATCTGTCTGGCCACTATAGTCCTCTAAAGATTAATTTTTGTGCACTTAGCATGTTGTTGAACTTTTGCGAATATTACAAACGTGTAATAATTAACACAAATTAATACGAGCGCACAATGGTAACAATTATATAGTGGGAGATCCAGCGACAGAGCCGACGCTTAAATTATTCAAAGTACAGTAGGGAATGCCTCACGTTGCGTTGAACGAAGTCAGTAAACTATCTATGCTACGAGCCTTGGAAAATAGACGATATCAGAGTATGAGTTTTCGTTTCTGGGTACTGAACAAGTACCTCCTATTGGCAAGTACAACGAAGCATTCCTGGGCTATCAAGACTGCGACTCAGCTGGAAAAACAACCATACATTATCTTTGGTCTACAGACTGATAATAAAAATATCATAACAGTAAAACTTACTTCGACTCCTGTAAATTAACCAATGTAAAATTTTATCTTTGCTTTGAATTTTATCCGTACGATGATCTGAATCTAGACTTTGACAAACGCAAAACTGTTATTTTGAATAATATGTATGTAGGTACGTTTCCGTATGTCTTACTATCAAATCCCTCGAGAAAGAAATGAATTTCATTCCAATTAAACTCCTTTTTGAAAGGTTATACTCTAGTAACCATTGACTGCTCGCGACAAAACAAGTCCGTCAAGAGTGGCACCGTGGATGTACGATTAGAATTTGAATTCAAAGAGAATGTACTCGCGAACATTATAGCCTATTGTCTTATCATACATGACATGCGATCGAATACAGCCCATTATTTAACGCAGTAGGCAAGATTATCGTTGATAAAAGAAAAATACCTCTTTTCATATAAGAGATAAAAAGCAAGATATTTTGTGATCAAACTCAGTCTCAAAAAGTCATTCACCATGATCGTATCAACGTACGTTTGTGGATCTGCAAGGATTTATCATTGGAAAGAAATTTATTGTGAAGAAAGTGGCAGTGTCGAGAAAACGATCTATCTCTCTCATTAAAGTTTTACATATCCCATGCCATGGAACTTTTTGACAAAATCCGAAAAGTATTGCTTCTTGGCTGAGCGCTTATTACTATGGATTGCAATGGGAAGACAGGATGATACCGTACAGCATAGTGCCTGATTACGATGGTTATAATTGGTGCGGAAGAGAATGATGAAAATAATGCTCTCGTATACGTTAAAGGATATGAAAAACGCGAATGGTTGGCTGGTATACTCGATAGCGACGACTATAATCATTGAGACTCTGGATGCTGATATAGATTCTTTACAAAATCTGAGTATTATTAATAATAACTATGCGATGTGAAAATGTTAAAAATTGTGCGTTACAGAATATACAATATTTAAAATATACAACTGGTGATCGCAACGCTAGAAAAAAATATATTAAGTTTAAAAAATAAAAGTATGAGATTTTTTTTTAATGCATTTTAATTTCTTTTCCCTTTCCCTATAATTAAGAATTAATTAATAATATGATAGCTGTATGTTTATGATAGCTTTAGTAGTATGTATATAGTTTAATAAGTGTTCGGTAACTACTCAATAATAATTTTAATAATGATTCGATAATTAGAAACGCTTGGCCATGTATAATATTACTAAAAAAAATATTATAATTAGTTGCTAAGTTATATTATTAAAAAATCACAAAAAACAAATACAACATCTATTTAATAAAATCGTGTGCAAAAGAAAAAACGAGAAAAACGTGAAAATTAGAAAGAATACAACAGGAGAAAGAGAGAGTACAAATATGATAATAAGTATAGAACCGCAGTGGGTGGGACTGAAAGAACTGCATCCTACAATGTGTGGGAGAGAGAGGACAACGGGTTGGAAAGAGAACGCAACAAGCGAGAGAGAAAAGGAACAAACCCCCCCTTTCCCTCTCTAACACGGTGACGCGCTTCCCTCTCTCTCGGATCCAGCGTCTGTGTGCACTTCCCCCTTCCTGACACCTATATACCGCATATATGAATTATTTGTTACACTTAACCCTTACTCTATTAAGAGAGATCACTAGTGACCGCGCGATTCCTGTTCGTGCAAGTTTCTCGCAAGCTCAATGAATCTGGCGCTTGTTATCTACCCGTAAAAAAAAATGTCTGGCGGGGAAGATCTGTGCGCAGCGGGACGACCCCGGCCGTCAATCTGCCTGTAACTGACGTACAATTCAAGTCGACGTGAGACGCTAGTGACTCCCATAAATATATTAGGAGTATAAATAAGTTTCCGCCGTTTTTTATCAAAAATTGGGCATTTATTGTGAAAGAACGGTACCTTATGTTTTATTCGAAGTATTGTCCATCGCTAGCCACTACTTTTTCCCATCTTTCTGGCAACATATGGAAAAACGCTTCATCTTTTGAAGCTATCCACGAATCGACCCAATTTTTGGTATCTTCATATGATGTGAAGTATTGCTCAGACAGGCCATGCGCCATCGATCGAAACAGGCAGTAATCAGAAGGAGCAATGTCTGGTGAATACGGCGGGTGGGGTAAAACTTCCCAATTGAATGTTTCCAAGTAGATTTTGACCGGCGCCGCAATATGTGAATGAGCATTATCATGCAGAAGAATAACTTTGTCGTGTCTGGAGTAGTGGGCGCGTTTTTCCTTGAGTGCTCGGCTCAATCTCATCAATTGTGTTCGGTAGAGAGCCCCAGTAATGGTTTCGTTCGGTTTGAGCAACTCATAATAAACGACACCTAGCTGATCCCACCAAATACACAACATGAGCTTTTTCCCATGAATGTTCGGCTTGGCTGTCGATGTTGAAGCATGGCCAGGTGGCCCCCAT
>NW_017304917.1:131117-170805 GCF_001594115.1 Trachymyrmex septentrionalis
AAGATGCTGATGCAAAATCGCTAATATTTCAAGGTTATGTTCTTGCCAGATGTCCAACCTTACGATATGACGTTTTACAGCTGACAATTTTAACTATAACATACTGGTAGCGCCATTGTTTGTCAAACGGCGGAAACTTATTTATACTCCCAATACAAAGTGTCAAAATCATCATAAGTATTCTAAATATTTTCACTCTAAATTAATGTCTGAATGTTTGTTTTCATTAAAAAAATATTTTTCTAAAAGAAATTTTTATTTTTTAAACAAAATGGGTACAGCTGAAGAAGCGAATCATGCCTTTCTTTATATATTTATCTAAGTGTGTATTTACATTTTATATTTTTCTTATTAAAAAATACTAAAAATACTTTACAACAAAATAAAAAAATGCATATTTTAACTCAATTCTTTCTATATCTTCCCTTGTTAAAAATTACTCATATTCATGTGCTCAAATAATCCAACTTTTTTGTAGAATTCGAAGTTCTAGTATTTTTTTTCTCCAAAATTTCATATCTAAATTACAAAACCTTGGAGTCATTTTTTTATATTCATTTATTATGAAAAGTTATAATTTTTTTAATCAAATGCCATTTTTTCCCAATTTATAAGTCCTTCGGTAATTATAAATTATATTACTGTCACGTCCGGAGTTTCGGTGGATAGTGGTCGAAGGTCGCGAGCGAGGGGTGGAGTCTCAACTCCTATGAGTGAGAGTGATTAGCAGTTTGTCAAAAATGAATTTGTCGCGCGACCACTTCTCGATTCTTTTTTTGGAGCTCTATCAGAGGCGCCCTATGGAAAGGTCATATAGTATGACCATGACGGATAGCCCTCGCCAATGTAAGTGTTGTCGTCGTCTAGAGCTCGTTAAGAGAACCGGGAAGGGGATGCAAAGAGAATCGACGCGATGATTTATTTAACAACTTTTATTTTCAACTGCGTGGTTTCTACAGTGGTAACGCGAGGCTTCCCTGTGATCTTGATAGACCGTGTTGTCGGATCCTCACAGGGACCAGAGATGTATCCGGCGGAGGAAGGCGGGGGACCTCTCTGGTGATTTACCCCGGAGTCCGTGTCTGGCTCAATTTGAAGGGGCGTGTTAGGAGGACTTGCGGTGGCAGAGGATTCGAGGAAGGTTGTCCCGGGTCCGAGTACCCTAGGGTCAAAGTCCCCGTGTTGGTAGAGACCCTTTATGAGACGTCGCAACTGGCGCTTCCTCCGCGGCACAACCTCGGCATCTACGGTAATGATTCGATTAGGCACACCGAGAGAGAGAGAGAGAATTGGTGTAAGAGGAAGTAGAGTGAGCGTTGCGGCCTACGGGGAGAACGGGGAGGAGAGGCGACTCCTCCTCTTCTGGTGGCGGAAGCGTCTCTAGTCGAGGAGGCACGGGGATCGTTGCGACGGGAGATGTAGGCGCCCGAAGACAAGCGCCTAGCCCTGAGTGAGCAGGGAGGTATTTGAAACAATCACGAGCAAGGGCGCACCAAAGGTAAAAAAAAAGAAAAAGGAGAGCTAGGCGCCTGAATGCAAGTGCCCAAGCCTGATTAAGGAGGTGCCCTGGAACAGTCTCGAAATAAAGACGCGCCAAGGCGGGCGAAAGGGAGGCGAAGGGCGCCCAACAGAAGTGCCCTACTCCAAAAGGTTCTTCAGGACAGATACATGCCGCGAACTATTCGAGAAAGGATTCCGCACAAGGCAGCACGACAGTCGTTATCTTCGCAATAGGCTAGGACTTCAAATAAATATCAACTAGGTTGTCAAGTATTACTTATATTACGATAGAGCTATTATTTATTTCTACACAAAGAAAAACACAAAGGCTTCCGGTGCTCGAAAGCGGAATCGATTGCTAATAGAAATTACAAATGTAGAAAACTTACACGTAACGCGAGAATTATAAACGTGGAATTAAAAGTACGGAGAGTTCACAAGTATGAAGAGTTAACAAATATCTAGATTATATGAAAGTTCTCAGTACGACGAATTGGAACTTAAATAAATTTTATAATTATACATGAGTAACGAAAATTTTATAATTATGAAGAGTACGGTGCCGTGAGAATTCTAAGTTCCCGTCGGGACTTAGCCGCTGGCTCAACGAGACCGAAAACTTCTAAGTATTGAAAACGTGTCGTGATTACCGTGCTACCGGGAAAATAAACTAATTCAAATAATCGAACGAACAAGGTGACTAGTCGAGTATGTACGAGGCAAGTCAATAAGTTCTTAAAAAATCTGTTAGAGAACACTCGCAGTGTCATGTCACATTACTTTTTGACAAATAGCATCTTTCAGCTGATTACTGTCAAATTTTGAATGGAATTCATCGCGTGGTTTCATTTCTGTAGACGATTAAAGCGAATAACCTTTGTATTGTTTGCAAAATGGAAAAAAAAACGAGTTTCGTGCAGTGATCAAACATCTACATATGAAAGGTTTAACGCCGAAAGAAATCAAAGCCGAGTTGAATAATGTTCATAGCACATCTGCACCAGCATTTGCGACTAGCGTATACAATTAGATGAATGAATTTAAACGTGGTCGTACATCCACATGTGATGCACCTTGTCTGGGACGCCCAATTGAGGCTGCTATGCCAGAAATCATCGATAAAGTCCACGATATTGTTTTGACTGATTGACGAGTGAAAGTGCGCGAACTTGTTGAGGCTACAGGCATATCACATAGCAGTGATTTCAATTTTGCACAAACAATGGGTATGAACAATTGGGCACGCACGAGATGTAAATCCGACCGTGTAACCTGCCCGTGGTACACCTCGGGTAATGCTAATACGGCGGCAAAATTTTTAGAAATTTTCAGAGAAAAGACTATATGATGCACTACTTACTTTAAATCACTTAGTGAAAAAAATTGTAGCACAATGATAAAAAATCATTTTAAAGAGAAAATGGTAAACTTTACTTACAATTAAAGAAGTTATGGCTTTAAAATGTTTTTTCGTACATCGCTTTGCGACCATTCTTCGCGGAGATATGTGAAATTTGAATTTGGTTTTTTTTTAACGCTGATTTTAAGTGATTCTAATTTTGTTCAATAACTGCATGCAAATTTCAAGATACAATAACTTCGTCAAAAATTGCCATATCGGGATGTTTAAAAAAGCATTTTACAGATTAAAACATCTACTTTTCGGATCGCTACTTAAAAAAACGATCTCAAAGAGATTTCATGAAGTTACACAAACATAAATCAAAATATATCAGACCTCAAAATTTTTTATAAAATTTACGAAGCTCCACGGAGTGGAATAAAAATTGTATACAAAAATGATCCTTTTGCTTCAACGTTGAATAACTTGATGAAAAAAAATCGTACGGAGATTCATAAAAAAGTAAATTAAAGGTAAAGATTCGCTCTTTCGAATAATGTAAATCTCATTTGTATACAATTTTTATTCCACTCCGTGGAGTTTGGCAAATTTCATAAAAAATTTTGAGGTCTGATATATCTTCATTTATGTTTGTGTAACTTCATGAAATCTCCTTCAGACCGTTTTTTTAAGTAGCGATCCGAAAAGTAAAGGTTTCTACCTATAAAATGCTTTTTTAAACATCCCGATACGACAATTTTTGATGAAATTATTGTATCTTGAAATTTGCCTATTTTTGCAGAGTGAACAGGTGTTGCATTAATTTTGTTGCCCAGTGTATATGGAATTATTTTCACAATAGTAACCGATCATAGACTGTTGGTTCGGCTTTTTAATGTCACAGACCCAGGATCTCGTTTAATGAGATGGAGGCTAAAGTTAGAAGAGTACGATTATAAAATCGAACATAAAGCCACCGTATTGTAAAATAATACTGTACGTAAAGGTAATACGAATGCCGACGTGCTAAACAAATATGCGATACTAGAGGACGCCGGAGTGAATGAAGACCGGTGGAAGAAGACAAAGAGGATGACGAGGAAGAAGACAAGCAGGACACTATGAAAGAATATACGGAAGAAGATAAACGACAAATTCTGTATGAATATCATGATTCATCAGTAGGGAGCATCAAGGGATATCACAAACGTTAAAAAGAATAAGATTACTATATAACTATTACTATATTACTATATAACTGGCGTGGCATCAATAAAGATGTTGAAAATTACGTTAATAAATGTAAATTTTACCAGAAAAATAAATTGAGTCAAAAGACAAAAATGTCTCTAGTATTAACTGATACGCCGGAAAAACTCTTGGAAAAGTGTGCTCTTGATATAATAGGGCCACTACCGGTTACAACCGAAGAAAATATGATAAAATTAATAAGGCGAGAAACTCAAGAAGTGTTAACAATTGTCAAAGCATTTGTAGTAATAATGGAACACAAAATACCCGAAAAAATTCTTACGGATTAAGGCATTAACTTTATGAGTGAATTCAAGAATATTTGTAAACTCTTAAAGATTGAAAAAATACAAATGACGGCGTCCCGAGAGTAATGGGGCGTTAGAATGTTCTCACCGTACCCTAGCGGAATATCTACGTTATATAAACAAGGAACAAACAAACTGGGATGAATGGCTATCCTACGCTATTTTCACATATAACATTACTCCTCACACTGCTACAGGCTATACTCCTTTCAAACTTGTATATGGATACCAAGCCGTTATATCAATCGCCCTGTTACAGTCTTCGAAACTTATACGTACGTACGACGATTACGTGCAGGAATTGAGAAAAAGACGCGACGAGTCAAGTGGCGAGAGAAAACGTAAAATAAGCCAAAATTCAGGTCAAAAAACAATACGATAAAACGAGTCGAGAAAAAAACTTATCAAGTTCTACTTTATGTGAAGTGATAAGAAGAAATCGATCTAAGAAACTAAAATCGAATAGATAGGCCTTTATACAATAGTAGAAAAACATAGCAATGTGAACTACACAATAAAAATGGGACATAGAACAATGCGCGTACATGCAAATTGCATAAAACTATTTATAGAAAATTAATGAAGCTAAGAGAAACTACGCACACATTAAAAGATTGACTAAAGTTAGTAAGTAAGTAGCGTTAAGAATAGTTTAGCGAGAATAAGATTGGTACTTACCTTAAGCTGCCAGAGAGGATAGGATCTCCACTACCCGATGATCCGTAATAGTGTACAGGATAATCCGTAAATTAAGTCGAGCTGTTAGATTTCGCACTAAGGTGGACCGATGCGTCTCCCTCTTGCGAGCACGACGAATTGCGCAGAGCCAATATTTCCGCCAGCGCGTCGCAGGTAGAGACAAGAAAGCCTCGAAACACATTATACACTGCATTATATATAAAACTCTTTCCTCCACGAGGCGAATGTATTAAAGGCTTACGATATATTAAGAAGACAGAAAGAAAGAAGCTGGATATAAGAGAATACGTCATGATATAATAAAGGATTAAGATAGAAATGTAACGTAACACTTTATTACAGGATACTTATCACATGGAAGTGGCCAACGAGCCAGACATTGAAAATGTCAGCAGACTACGCGGAAAGATCGTATGAATAAATACCGTTCCAGCACCAACCAGATGTATACTTCAAAGAAATCGGAGTAATGAACCAAGTAGAATCAGCATGGAAGCTAGCGATTAAATTAGACGTCTCTGCCCTGGGAGCAGCTCCAAGAATATTTAAAAAATTCTGAGCAAAGATGCAAAGTAGTAATAGCAGGAAATGCACAACAATTGTATAGGAATATTCAAAAAATTGTTGAAAAGAAAAATTCATAACTCACTATATCCTTAAACCATTTAATAATACTATATAAATCAGCCTCAAATAAACGGGGGTTTATACGAGTAAATGCGATCGGCACTATCAGCAAAATGCTGTTTGGCACAATGGACGCCGAAGATGCACAACGAATATATGAACAACTAATTTCAAAAAAATCAATAAACGCTGCAACACTCAGTAAAACATCAATTGAAAATTATTAATACAACGATTGGACACATTAATCATTTGGAAAAGACAGTTATAATGAAGAGTTACTTTCCAATATTACGCAGATAGAATTACAATTAGCCAAATATTCTCAACGAGAAGACTTAGACGAATACTTTCAACTTATTCTGACTATTATGACAGCTTTAATGACAGATGTAGAAAAGACAGAGGAGTTTAGCATCCGCGAAGAACGGACTGTTATGTACTAATTTACTTTTGCCTCTAAGAAAACATTATAGTAGATTTAAGAGAAGCTGCTTACGAAAGGATTACACTTTCCTTTTCAAGTAAAGTTAGAAAACTGGCATAATATGGAATTCAAAGATATATTTCTATTAATGCAATTTTTGTTGATTACTGTATATTTACAACTCTTAAATTTCCAGTCATAGCGTACTCTACATATAAAGTAATGAAGGCGAATTCATGAATATATTTACATTCGTTAAAATAATTTATCCGTTTATAGCATTAGATAAAGAAAATAGTCATTATACCTTATTATATGAAAGCGAATTAGCTAATTATATACGAGACGCTACGACTTATACATGCGAACAAAATTATCCTATATATTGTTGAATCAGCTTAGTGTGCTTGTGTGATTAATGTAAGTGTGCTATCAATGTGTAACGAAAAGGCCCGAGTGCCTCCGTGTCATGTCTCGACCGTTTTTGTTATTCGAGTTGACCGTCGCGTTGCCATGTTACTCTAACTAAACAAACAAGTTAGACTCTCGCATCGTTGCCATGCGAGTCAGTCTCGTCTCGTGTGTTCATCAATAAACACGTATTTTTTCTTCTCTCAAAAAACAAATTGAATTCATTAACTGATTCAAGCCTCAACAGGTTATGGGCCCAGACACGATTATAGTGCGTTCAATTTGCTAAGTGTAAATAAAAATGCCAGACGAATTTTCTGTGGGGCACGTGCCAAAATTCGATGGAACAAATTTCCTCGGATGGAAATTCCAGATGGAAGCGGCTTTGAGAGCTTGTGGTATTTACGAAATCGTAGACGGTACAAACGTAAGACCTGCAGCAGCTGAAGAGGAGCGTGTGAAGGCGTGGGTGAAAGACAACGCAAAAGCGATGTTTATCATTTCGAGAGCAATGGAGTACAAACAACTAGAAAGCTTACTAGTTTGTACCACCGGCAAGGAAATGTGGGATACACTCGCAAGAATTCACCAGCAAAATTCAGCAGCGAACAAGCTCGTGTTAATGAAACGGTTCCATGAATATCGAATGGGAGCGATGGATTCGGCCGTTCAGCATGTAGCAAAAGTACAGAATTTGGCGATACAGTTACGTGATCTCGGAGAAAAAGTGTCCGACTTGACAATCATGACGAAAATACTATCGAGTTTAACCTCAAAATTTAGCGTCCTGCAGACAGCGTGGGACAGTGTCGATCCTGATCGACAAACTGTAGAATATCTGCAAGAACGACTTATCACCGAGGAAAGTCGTTTGGTAGCTGAAAAAGAAGAAAGTACGGCATTTTCAGCGATGCGGATCATCAGCGAGAAAGCTGGCAGTTCAAAACACAAAGGAGACTCGAAAGGAAGAAATGAGGTAAACAAAAGACGTGAGAAGAAAAAAAGGGACGTCGAGTGCTATCGTTGTCAAGAGAAGGGGCATTACGCACGTGATTGCCCGACGCGAAAACAAAGAAAAAATGCCAGTGACGAAAGTGAGACGCGAGGAAGTGTGTTTATCGTTGAAAGTTCGCGAAGTGTAAACAACAGTTTAAAAAACAGTCGGTTTGGTAAAATACCTGTGAATGTCAAAAATCAATGGCTACAACTGGATAAGAAAGATATCTGGTATGTCGACAGTGGTGCTTCACGGCACATCACGTTTCGACGTGAATGGTTTACCGAGTTCCGTCCGCTCAGAGGCACAACGGTATCGGTCGGAGACGACGGCGTGTGCGAAGTGTCAGGCGAAGGAACTGTAATTATCGATAAGCTCGTCAACGGCGTGTGGCGCGAGGCGCGCATAGAAAATGTGCTCTATGTACCGAAAGTGCGCAACAACTTGTTTTCCGTCGGTGTATGTACTTCGAGAGGCTTCGAAGTGAGTTTTGCTAGTGAATATGTAGTGTTGACAGACAATAACAAAATCGTGGCGACTGGAGTCAAGCAGTCGAACGAAATCTTCCGAATGTTTTTCCGCGTGAAAAATGCACGAAGTGCAGGCGAAGTCAACGTGACCACGACGAATTTAAAGCTCTGGCACGAACGTTTAGGACATTTGAACAAACGTGCAATATGTGATCTGGTGAACAAACAGCTCATAAAAGGGGTGAGTGTTACCAACGAAAAAGATTTCTTTTGTGATGCTTGTCAGTTTGGAAAGGCACACAGATTACCGTTCAAGGCAGCTGAAAAAGAAGGGTGCACAAAGCCGGGTGAATTTATACACAGTGACGTATGTGGGCCAATGTCCGAGACCTCTCCGGGAGGTGCGCGATATTTTGTGACTTTCATCGATGATGCTTCCGGGTTCCGATACGTATATTTCTTGAAACACAAATCGGATGTATTCGAACGGTTGAAAGAATTCGACAGGTTGATCGCGAACAAATTCGGGAGATCAATGAAAAGATTGCGTACCGATAACGGCCGGGAGTACGTTAATGAGAAGATTAAGCAGTACTTATCGTCGCGCGGTATACAATTCGAGCCATGTGCACCGTACACGCCAGAACAGAACGGCAAGTCTGAGCGAGACAACCGAACAATTGTTGAGTGTGCGCGTACTATGCTGAAAGCGAAGAATTTACCGACGTTGCTGTGGGCGGAAGCGGTAAATACGGCCGTCTATATCCAAAACAGAGTGTTGTCGTCGGAAAGAAGAAGGACAAAGACGCCGTACGAAATCTGGACTGGAGAAAAACCGGATCTAAGTCATGTGAGAGTGTTCGGATCGGAAGCTTTTGTGTATGTACCTAAACAATTCACGAAGAAATTCGACGCGAGGTCGAAGAAGGTGATGTTCGTAGGGTACGAAGGAAATTCATCCAACTACAGGTTGTACAACCCGGAGACCAGGACGGTGACTGTCTCAAGAAATGTGGTGTTCAACGAGAAACGAAACAAAAGTGAATCTTCGACGGTCAATAGCGAAAACGAAGACTTGATGTTTTCGACAGGCGACTCCATTCAATACGACGAAGAACAAGGACAGGAAAAGGAGCAGTCGAATCCTGAAGTCGTTTTTGAAGAACCCGAAAGAGAGGACAGCGTTGAGCCACAGCGAATGTCTGACGAACCTCGCCGACTGCGCAATCGTGGGTCATTAAGACGACCAGAGCGATACGACCAGGAGTACGAGATTAACTTAGCTCAGTACGATTCTCCTGCGAGTTACGAAGAAGCAATCAGCGGAGAAGACTCTTCAAGATGGATTGAGGCGATCCATGAGGAGCTCAAAGCTCATGAGAAGAATCACACGTGGACCGTCGTTCCGAGGGAAGCTGATAAGAAAACTATAGACTCAAAGTGGGTCTTTAAGAAGCTCAGGGACACGACTGGACAAGTATATCGATATAAAGCTCGATTATGTGCAAGAGGCTTTCTACAACGTCAGGGTATCGACTACAACGAGACATTCTCACCGGTAGTGAGATACGACTCACTACGACTGCTGTTAGCACTCGTCGCACAAGAAGATCTTGAACTCGGACAGTTTGACGTAAAAACGGCGTTTCTGTATGGTAATCTCGACGAGGAGATACTCATGGAGATTCCAAAGGGGTTCAATGGAAAGTGTGTGAACAACAACACGAATGTAGTGTGTAGTCTAAACAAATCGTTGTATGGCTTAAAGCAAGCACCTCGGTGCTGGAACAAGAAGTTCAGTAGTTTCTTAAAACGTTTCGAGTTTACGGAAACCAATGCGGACAAATGTATTTATACTGGCTGCTACGAAAATGAAATTGTGTATTTCGCGCTGTTTGTAGATGACGGGCTCATCGCGTGCAAGTCCAAAGAAGTTGTTAAACAGATAACGGCATTATTGAGTAATGAGTTCGAAATCACGAAAAGCGATGCAAGTTGTTTTATAGGTCTACAAATAAGTCGCGATCGGGCGCGAAAATCACTGTTTATTCATCAGAGCGCCTACGTAAAACAAATAATCGACAAGTTCGGCATGAACAAAGCGAAGGCTGTGAGTATTCCTTCGGATCCTCACACAAACTTGAGTCCGGTAGAAGCAAGCGAAAATGTGACTAATGTGCCTTATCGGGAGGCTGTAGGATCACTCATGTTTCTAGTCATTGTGTCACGGCCGGATATCGCATTCGCGGTAAATAACGCGAGTAAATTCCTAAATAATCACGATCTAAATCACTGGCTCGCTGTAAAAAGAATTTTCGCCTATCTAATCCAAACGGTAGATTTAGGAATTGAATATCGAAGCGGCGGAAGCGAATACGACTTAGTTGGTTTCTCCGATGCGGATTACGCTGGAGATTTGGAAACAAGAAGGTCAACGACCGGTTATATATTCAATTTTGCGAACGGACCGGTCACGTGGTCTTCACGTCGACAAAAGATGGTAACGTTAAGTACCACGGAGTCTGAGTATGTCGCCGCATCGTCCGCTGCAAAAGAAGCCAAGTGGCTCCGAGGTCTGTTAGATGATATTGGACATCGCTGTAGTAGTGCCACATTGTTGTGTGTTGATAACCAGAGCTCTATAAAGCTAGCGAAAAATCCAGAGTTTCATCAGAGGACAAAACACATCGACATCCGATATCATCATATACGAGAGATGATTGAAAAAAGGCAAAATTCGAGTCGAATACAAGGTGTCCCATTTTAAGTGTCCACCCTAAATATCTAAAAAATAACGCGTTGTAGAAAAAAATTTTAAAGATAAAAGTTTTGTGTTTTGTTCCGGGCTATTTAATGACGACCTTTATTCGACCTTAGCCACAACCTTGAAGGTCATATGAAGGTCAAATCTAATTTTTTTAAATGGGAACCCCCATTTTTTATTGCGAATTTGGAAAGAGCAGGAAATTTTACGTTCAAATATGACCTTGAACATGTACTGGACAACGACCTTCAAGGTCATTCCAAGGTCATATTTTTTTTTTACGAGAACCCGTTTCTTTCATTGTGGATTTGAAAAGAGTTAAATGTTCACGTTCAAGTATGAACTTGACTATGTCCTGATCTACGACCTTCAAGATGATCCAGGGTCAAAGCTGTTTTTTGAATGGAAACCCCTATTTTTTATTGTGGATTTGGAAAGAGCGGGATATTTTACGTCCGAAATGATAGTTTATAATACATATGCTTCAGTAACCTTCAGAAAGTGAAATGTTTAAAGTCGCTAAATGTTGTCAAATATGTATTGAATCGTACTGCAACTGTTTTCTTTGTTGCATGTACTCTGTTCGCATCAATATCGGTAACCATGTAAAAGGTTTCTTGCACTTATTTTGAAAACAGCAAATCTGATAAATAATGGTTTCAACAAAAAATGTCGCACATGAATTTTTGTACGAAAATGTTTTAAGGAGAGTAAACTATCAAGCACGTGTACCGCCGGCATTAGCATTACCCGATGTGCACCACGGGGAGGAAGCACGGTCGGATTTTGCACATCATTTGGCCCTGAAAAGGGCCGATTGTGTGTGTGTGTGTGTGTGTGTGTGTGTGTGTGTGTGTGTGTGTGCGTGTGTGCGTGCGTGTGTGCGTGTGCGCGCGCGTGTGTGCGTGTGTGTGCGTGCGCGTGTGTATATATGTATGTATACTTGTGCTGGTCCAATTTGATACAAAGGAAATACCCAGACAACCTTGGCAATCAGGTTCAGGGATCTATTAAAAATGTTCGAATGTCTCCCCATCAACTTCGATGCATTTGTTAATCCTTTCTTGAAAGGAATTTCTCACATCTTGAAGAAGACGTGAAGTTATATCTCGGCATGCTCTTCGAATTCTCTCTTTCATATCTTCCATTGTTGTGGGTTCCGTTTTAGAGACTTTCTCTTTGACATAACCCCAGAGAAAGAAATCCAAAGGAGTTAAGTCTGGTGATCGTGGTGGCCAAGCCTGTGCAGTACTTCCCAGACCAATCCATCTATTTGGGAACTGCTCATTCAAGTAATTTTTTACTAGTCGCGATCGATGTGCCGGAGCCCCATCTTGCTGGAACCACATTATTTCCTGAATATTAAGAGGTACATTTCTTAAAAGATTTGGCAACTCAGTTTGAAGGAAATCTAAATAGTTGTTACCATTTAAATGTTCCTCAAAGAAATGGGGTCCCACAATGTAATCATTAATAATGCCAACCCACACGTTAAGCGACCATTGGCGCTGAAACTCCTTATGTCTTTTCCAGTGTGGATTAGAAACTGCATAGTAATGCATATTATGCCTATTAACATCACCTCTATTGGTGAAGGTAGCTTCATCGCTGAACAGTACCATTTTAACGAATGCTGGATCTGCTTCCACCTGGCCTTGCACCCAGTTACAGAAAGCTAAACGTCGAGGATAATCAGTCTCTTCTAATTTTTGAAGCATGTGAATGTGATATGGGTGGAATTTGTGAGCCTGCAGAATTCGATTGGCCGTCGATTTTGGGATACCATGATGCTTTTCGATTTCTCTGGTTGAGATATGAGGATCTACAATAGCAGCTGCCACAATAACTGTAGATTTTACTTCACCAGCACCTGATTTGCGTCGCTCTCTTTTTAAACTTCCGCTCTCAGCTCTAGTGCAAAGTCTTTTTATAGTCTTTCGATTAGGATGACGCTTGTTCGGATATTTTTCAGCATAAAAGCGCGCTGCTAGAAAATAATTATCCTCAGCTCGACCAACTTGACGAATCATATCTACAATTTCATTAGGTGGATAATCACCCATGATAATGGTTTACAAAAAAAAAACAGGAAAAATTTAAAGTAACCGCTCAATTACTTCAAAGAACAGAAATCCAAAGATCTTGTTAATGCTCAAGACTATAGCAAAATTTGTTAGTTTGTTTTTATGAAATAAACATTGAGTACAATTAGAATAAATGGCAATCCACCTTCCGCATGAAAATTAATAATCTTCCAGTTATTCAAGTGAACAAACGATACCAACAAAGTTCAAATTTTCTGAAGAGAACTGACAAAATTCAAATTTTCCGACAAAAGTAGCCAAGTTCAAGTTTTGCAGCAAAATAATTAAAATACATTTCAGATATTAGTGTATGCGAAAATTGGTATTCCCTGCAAATTTCGGTACATCACAATAATAAATTAATTTTTATAAGCTGTAACACTATTTAATGATTTTCAGAACATGGACACCAGTGCAAATATCTCTAGTTAAAGAAATATCAATTGATCCTGGTATGGGTACAATATCTGTCAACTACGATTATCACTCAGAAATGATGAAATTCGCATGTTAAGAAGGAAAATTAGTTTATTAGGTATTAAAAATTTCAAACTTGAAGAGGCACATACAATAATGTAAAATTGCTTCTTGGGGACAAAAAGAAAGCTAGTACAAAGGCAATGATAAAAAAAAAATTAATTCCAGTCAAATTCTATTCTTTTACGAGAAAATTGAAAAAAAAAAGTTTTCGTTTTTTGAGAAGAAAATGTTTTTTGTTCAAGTTATTATCCAAAGAATGGAATTGTTATAAAAATTCCACTTTCGCACGTGATAAATGAAATATTTAAAATTTAATTAAATATTTATTTATCTTTTATGTAATACACAAACAATAAGATGATAAAAATACACATTTTTAATATTGTAATATTTTTCATTAAATTAATACACAAAAGTTGAAATTTGTTAGTCATCGCAGTGAATGATAAATTAAATCTTAATAGTTTTCGCGGCAAATATTAAGTTTTGATAGTCTTCGCGGCAAATATTAAATTTTAATAGTCTTCGTAAGAAATCTGAACTTTGATAGTTTCCGTAAGAACCGTCGATATTGTAATACATTGTATCTACATAAAAGTGCTGCAAAGAATGAATGAAAGAGAGAATTCAAAGAGCATTGCAAGATGTCTTCTTCAAGACGTGAGAAATTCCTTTCAAGGAAGGATTAACAAATGCATCGAAGTTAATGAAGAGGCATTTAAACATTTTAAATAGATCCCTAAACCTGATTGCCATGGTTCCTCGGATATTTCCTAACTACCAAATTACACCAACATACAAACACACACGCACACACACACACACACACGCGCGCGTACACGATCGTACCTTTCAGGGCCAAATCATGTGCAAAATCCGACCGTGCTTTCGCCCTGTGGTGCACATCGGGTAAGGATAATGCCGACGGCACATGTGCTTGATAGTTTACTCTCCTTAAAACACTTTTGTATAAAAATTCATATGTTACATTTTTTGTTAGAATATTATTTATCAGATTTGCTGTTTTCAAAATAAATGCAAGAATCTAATAAAAGTCATGTTTTTCTCGCAGTTTTTACAAAATTAAAGCTTATTCCTAGATTCATCCTTCTTTTACATGGTTACCGATATTGATGCGAACAGAGTACATGCAACAAAGACAACAATTGCAGTACGATTCGATACATATTTGACAACATTTAGCGACTTTAAATATTTCACTTTCTGAAGGTTACTGAAGCATATGTATGTATTATAAACTATCATTTCGGACGTAAAATATCCCGCTCTTTCCAAATCCACAATAAAAAATAGGGGTTTCCATTCAAAAAACAGCTTTGACCCTGGATCATCTTGAAGGTCGTAGATCAGGACATAGTCAAGTTCATACTTGAACGTGAACATTTAACTCTTTTCAAATCCACAATGAAAGAAACGAGTTCTCGTAAAAAAAAAATATGACCTTGGAATGACCTTGAAGGTCGTTGTCCAGTACATGTTCAAGGTCATATTTGAACGTAAAATTTCCTGCTCTTTCCAAATTCGCAATAAAAAATGGGGGTTCCCATTTAAAAAAATTAGATTTGACCTTCATATGACCTTCAAGGTTGTGGCTAAGGTCGAATAAAGGTCGTCATTAAATAGCCCGGAACAAAACACAAAACTTTTATCTTTAAAATTTTTTTCTACAACGCGTTATTTTTTAGATATTTAGGGTGGACACTTAAAATGGGACACCCTGTATATCGCGTCTGAAATACAAAAGGCGGATATATTAACGAAAGCTCTGCCGAAAGAGAGATTTAGACGTCTGCGAGATAGTATAGGGATGCGTGTGAATGTAAACAAGCACTCAAGCGGCGGAAGTGTTGAATCAGCTTAGTGTGCTTGTGTGATTAATGTAAGTGTGCTATCGATGTGTAACGAAAAGGCCCGAGTGCCTCCGTGTCATGTCTCGACCGTTTTTGTTATTCGAGTTGACCGTCGCGTTGCCATGTTACTCTAACTAAACAAACAAGTTAGACTCTCGCATCGTTGCCATGCGAGTCAGTCTCGTCTCGTGTGTTCATCAATAAACACGTATTTTTTCTTCTCTCAAAAAGCAAATTGAATTCATTAACTGATTCAACATATATCATATAAAAATAGATACACCATACAAGGTGCAAGTATTTATCAATGCGTCAGGACAATTTCGAAATTATGAATATGGACACGTTCTGTCTAACACGACATTGTGGATTACGCCAACGAAAGTACGAACATGGCTATATTCAGCCACAAAAAACCAAAAATTAACTATTCTCTGTAATGGTTTAGAGGAAGAAAGTATTGAAATAAAAGATACAGGTAAGATTAAATTAAATCAAAATTGCAAATTAACCACTTCTGACATAATTTTAAGGACAAAATCACAGATAGAGACACGCTATATTCAAAAACATATACCAGAATTTAATTTAACATTAAAAGTCAAAGAGGAAACTATTTTAGACCTCCTAAGTGCACTCCCCTAAAACGGATAATTGAAGATCCAGAAGAATTAACCAAGTTGAGTTAAGTTTAGATGTAGAAGAAATAAATAAATATCTAGGAAAAGGTGAAAATAATGTATTTACGAGTAATCGCTTTACATATCCAGTAGGATCAGGTATTTTAGTTATTATAATGGCTAGCGTAATAGATATATTTTTTTGGTCAAGAAAAAAGAGAATATTTAAAAAGGAAAATAGCAATAAAAAGGAATCAAATACAGAAATAGAGTTTCGTACCAATAACGCTATGTTGTATTAAACAAGTATAAAACATAAGAAACTATTGTAATATGATCGAGATAATATTGTTATACACTTACAATAAGATTTAAGGAAATTCAACCCCTCATTTCCTTCTTCTAAGAAGGGAAAGAATGTTACGAGTGTCATTGCACAAGCAAGAAAAGTAGAGCGTTAAGATATATGAGCGACTCGATACTAAGAATTTAAGAAAGATTATAAATATGAAAGATTATAAATATTTAAAAGATTGTTTAAGGATGTATCGCAAGAATTTAATTGCGCGATCGATGAAACTCGACGTTGCATCCTTGATCCATAATCAGAACACTAACACGTAAGCGCTGATTCGGAACAAGAACGGTTGGCAGAAGAATAAGGTATAACGCGTAGCCACGAAGCGGGTCAATAATAATTCTGAGTTGCGTCGTGTTACTCTTCCGTTTTATCGCGGCATATTAATTGATAGTATGTAAGAAGTGAGATTCAACTGAGTGCAATGTTAAAGTTATTTTATTAAGAAGAATACAATTATATCCAAACATCAATAAGCGTCAATTCATTGTGTAGCCTGATCCCGCTGGATCCCGAACCCCGTGCCGTGAAATAGTGGCACAATAATATCATGTACTCAATGTAAAATTAAGTCTTTTATTTCTTGTTATCGTTCCTTTATATAACTTGACTTATTACATTTGGAATAACGAATTGTAATCTATGAAGAATGAAGTTAGTCACTTAACTTAAAAATGAAGAGACAAATTTCAGCAACTGCCAACCAGACAATAGGGAAATGCATCTTCAGTTTTACATAGAGTTTGAGTTTCAACATTGTCACAAGATTTTGTCAAGACATCTATGATAAGTATTTATGAATTTGCTGATGATGGTTTGAAGAAAACCGAAACATACAAATAAGATCATACCGACAAAAATTGTATTAATTGTACATTTATGGTATATACAGGGTACCAGATCATCGGAATAATTTCTAAATGATTCGAGATATAGGATTGAAATTTACAGGGATATAATGGGATCATAAAATCTATCATTGAACCTCAAAAACAGCCATCTTATTCTCCATCTCATTCCCGGGGAAAGGAGGCCTGAAAATCTTAATTAAATGACATGTGGGATCGAGTAAGGGCTCGTTTGAAAGAGCTTTTCGAGACGAAAACAACGCGGACTGACCGAGGTCTGATTTTTTTTCGCAGAGTTATGATCATTTGAACACATTGTTATTCAGAAGAAAGAGTTTATTGTGTCATCATGTCCAAATTCACAAGCGATTACAATGTATGTGTATACATGAAATTTCACGTTTCACGTGCGTCTTGGCTCGGTATCACGTAAACAATTTTTTCATATCGTATGCCGGCCACGTATAATATGAAAGTAATGTTTTCTCAGAATTAGTATTCCTTCAGAGCGATACATTACCTTATCTACTTATCTCCTTTGTTTGCTTTAGTAATTTTCTAATACATTTCTATTGTCAGAAGATGCTTTTGACTGAGATGAAAAGGGTGATTGTATTGATGATGAGAGGATATGGCAACAGAATAAGGTCCCATCGAGAAGTAGCCGAATTATTCAATGCCATTTATCCTAACCATGATCCAATTTCAAAATCAACTGTTGAAAGAACTATTGCTCGTTTCCAAAAAACAGATTTAATTAAAGATGAACTAAGATCGGGAAGACCCTACTAACGATAATAAAGCTGCAAGATCGGGAAAAGCGCTTCTAACGATGATAAAGCTGCAGATGTTCTGCAAGTTATAAACAATAATTCTTCTACATCGGTCTCGAGAGCAGCTCAAGAAAATGATTAGCGCAACATCAGTCCGTCGAATTTTGAGGAGGCATCATTATCATTCTTACAAAATGCATCGAATCCAGCAGCTATCCGAAGATAACTATGACAGAAGAGAGGAATTTTGCAACACAATGATGACAAAATTTGATGATAATAATCAATTTTTCAATTGGATCTGTTTTTCTGATGAAGCAACATTTGAATTAAACGGTTCTGTAAATCGACAGAATATGAGGTATTGGGCAAATAGAAATCCACGTTGGATGAGATAAAGCCACACGCAGCATCCTCAAAAGATTAACGCTTGGGAATAATGCTTAATCGTATTACAGGACCGTTTTTCATTGAAAGTAACATAACGTAACTTCAGATAATTATTTGAATTTAAAAAATCAAGTGATAACTGGCTATTCAAGATATTATTGAAGAAGCTTTCCAGAATATTTAGTTCCAGCAGGATGGGGCTCCAGCTCATTTTTCTCTAGTGGTTCGAAATTTTCTTAACGGTGTTTTTACTAATCGATGGATTAGTAGAAGAGGCACAATAGAATGACGACCGAGATCACCAGATCTGAGCTTATTAAACTTTTTTTACTAGAGGCATTTAAAAATCAAAATCTATGAGACTAAGCCCGCGAATTTAGAAAAGCTGTGACAAAGAATAGTGAATGTTTCGAATTCAATTACACCAGAATGCATAAATACCGTTATCGATACGTTTTACGTACGCATGGAACACTGTCAAGTTTTTGAAGGACATCAATTCGAACAGTTAATAAAATAGTGTTTTTATTAATATGTTAATAAAATTAATAATGTTTTTATTCCTTCTTCCACATTCCTATTCCACATTCTCTCTCTCTCTCTCTCTCTCTCTCTCTCTCTCTCTCTCTCTCTCTCTCACGCACGCACGCACGCACGCACGCACGCGCATACAAGAGATGACTCTTTCTTTTGAATAACAATGTTCAAATGTATCATAACTCTGCGAAAAAAAAACGTGGAGACCTCGGTCAGTCCGCATTGTTTTCATTTCGAAAAGCTCTTTCAAACGAGTCCTCACTCGACCCCATCCATTTAAGATTTTCAGGCTCCCTTCTCCCCCCTCACTCCAGAAATGTTAAGGTGGATGTTTTTGAGGTTCAATGATAGATTTTATAATCTCATTGTATCCTTGTAAATTTCAATCCTATATCTTGAATCATTCAGAAATTATTCAGGTGGCCTGACACTTTTGGCGGATCCTGTATTATGTAAACATTAGTAGTTAATTTCTGCGATGTGTTGCCAGATATACAAGATGCATCAGATATTTGAGGACACTCACATACGAGTATGTGCCTGGCAAATTTTTGCAGCAAGTTTTTTTATTTTTTTTCTTTTCAGATCATAAATGGAGGACAATAAATTGATTCAGAAAATGAAAAGATACTGTTATCGTCGCTATGCACAACAAATCACAACGATTTCGAAATCTCCCAATTATTGAAAATCGCTCAATCGTTTGTTCACAAAGTTCGTCGAGAGTTAGAAGCAACTGATGGCAATGTGAAAAGTGTTGCCAAGCACAAAAAACATGAGGCACGTTCAGACAGAGTTAAAACATCACACTTTGTGCAATAAATCCAGGGTATTATTGATGAAGACCCTTCAAAGTCCATAAGGGCCCGAGAGTCCTTCAAGTTTCTGAGTGCACAATCCGTCGCATTGTCCACGAAGACATCCGGTACAAGTCCTACGATGCGCAAAGGTCAGTTTATGTCGGCACGAACTCGAGAACAGCGATTCATCCGGGCACAATGACTTTTAAACAAGTTAAAACATCCTGAATCCCGGATATGCTCTGGTTTTATTCTAACGAAAAAAATTTTGACCAGGATTAAAAAATAAATGATAAGTAGCTACGAGGGTGATCCCAGAAGTACCCGACCTAACAAAGAAAACACAAAAAATTTGGGAAAAAATATCTTTATTTCTCAACATAGTCTCCTTTTAGCTCGATACACTTTTCCCAGCGATGTTCAATAGCTTCGATGGCCTGTTTATAGTAAGAACCGTTGAACTCCTCAAAATAGCCATTAACCGCAGACTCCACCTCTTCATTGTTGGTAAATCTTCTACCACCGAGCCATTTTTTCAAGTTTGGAAAGAGAAAATAATCCGAGGGGGCTAAATCTGGCGAATAGGGTGCGTGGGGAAGCAATTCGAACTTTAATTCATTGATTTTGGCCATCTCGATAATGGATGTGTAAACTGGTGCATTGTCTTGATGAAACAACACTTTCTTTTTCGCCAAATGTGGCCGTTTTTCCTTGATTTCATCACCCAAACGCTGCAATAAGTTCGCATAATACTCGCCATTGATTGTTCTTCCTTTCTGAAGGTAATCAATGAAAATTATGCCACGCGCATCCCAGAAAACTGACGCCATGACCTTGCCTGCCGATGGAACTGTTTTTGCTTTCTTCGGAGCCGATTCCCCCTTTTCAGTCCATTGCTTCGACTGTTCCTTCGTTTCAGGTGTGAAGTGGTGGACCCATGTTTCATCCATGGTTATGAATCGGCGCAAAAATTCGGCTTTGTTGCTGCGAAACATCGCCAAACACTCGATTGAAACATCCTCTCGACGCTGCTTTTGTTCGATTGTGAGCAAGCGCGGCACCCACCTTGCGCACAGCTTTCTCATCTCCAAATTTTCAGCCAATATGCGATGTACAGCACTTTTTGAAATGTTTACCATGTCTGCTAGCTCGCGCACTTTCAATCGACGGTCACCCAATACCATTTTGTGGATTTTCTTCACCATTTCTGGAATGGCCACCTCACTTGGTCGACCACTGCGATGTTCGTCTTCGCAGCTCGTACGGCCTCGTTTAAACTCTGCCACTCAATATTTTACTGTTGTAAACGAAGGAGCAGACTCCTCCAGAGTAGAATCCAGCTCGGCTTTGATATTGGTTGGGCTAAGACCTTTCAAATGAAAGTATTGTATCACATAACGATGACCAATTTTTTCCATCTTTGCAAATTCACCAAGATCGTCCACTATTGATGGCTGCCAAACAAATACTGAACAGCGTAGCGTCTTCAAACTTCATAGTTAAGCTTTAGAAAGTTGGTACTTTCCCCTACAGTGATTTTTTTTATACAACAACCGCCATCTGTACGTCAGGTCGGGTACTTCTGGGACCACCTCGTATGTGCGGATCCTTTAGATGTTCCTTATGTTATGCATACAAAATTTCTAAGAAATATACAAATTTTAGTTTTAAAGTCAATATGTCCTCAAATACTTGACGCATCCTGTATTTTATTATGGTTATTACAATATATTATAATTATATATTATTACAATTTATATATTACAATTATCATTCTATGATATATATATTCTTTGTTACATTTTATTCTGTTATAATGAACTACGTTTTAATAAAATTGATTTCGCTAAAAACTTGTGACTGCTTCTAAAAACTTGGCATTATCGTTACGGACATTCATATTATAACTGCAATATTATAATAGTATTTGATAACGAAACAATATATGAGTGCTGAAATTATTTCGGTATAGCTGATTACGATATTCCACTATTTCGATATTCAGTTTTATAACTAAACAAATATATATAATGAGGCTCGAAAGAATCTATCAGTGAAAAATGTAAAAAAGTCCATCAAAGCCTACATCAACTATTCAGATGCACAAAAATTCTTTATTTTTCGTAAATGTAACAAAACAAATAAAATATACGTTTCAACCCTCCAATTCGGGTCCTTATCAATATAAAATATAAATCGAAATTACATAATTAACGCAAATTCTAAGTTGATGATTCCTGACAATTAGTTTGTTCTTAACAATAAATAAAGGACAAAGTAAGAGTCAAATACATTTTAAATTGTTACACAATTAAAAAGAATAAATTACAAATAAAGAAAAGTAAAAATGAAAACAATAATTAAAAAACTCAGTTCAAATTAAATATAAACGTTGCGAGTTTTGACTACCGAATTAAGCCCTCTTCAGACATTAACTTATCATAAAAATCGCTATACAAAATTAATTATTGAAAATACCCGTATATTCCTTAACAGTTCGAGTGAGTCTTGATGTAAAACTCGACATTATTCACATACGATTGAACAGTCAAATGTGTTTCGTATCTCTTGGAAAAAGTTCTAGTGATAAAAAAGATAAAAAAACTTCTTAGGAAAAAATAAACACAACCATATTAACATACCGGAACTCTAAGTTCAAGTAATTAAAACTCACCAAAAATCATATGTAAATTGTTCAAATAAGTATGTCCATATAAGTATGAAAACCAATTAAAATGTACAGAGTTTAATGGAACGCAGATGTGTAAGATGGACATTGTATGTCAATTATAATGTACGCTCGCTGATACGGATCAACACGGACTGAGAGAAGAGACGGAATTTCAGTATCGAAGAATCAAACTTTATTTACAATAGGTATATATGCCTTATGAAGACCTTCAGTGTCAGTTTGTAAATTTAAACTATTTATCTGCTTTTTAATATTGAGTATTTCAGAAATTAAACGTTTCCTATAGCAAGGCTTTTCTTCATCAAAATTTTAACATTATCCCATTGGAAATCATGATCATACTGCAGCCTGTGCTCCGTTATGACAGAACGGACAGAAGTGTTATGCCTAATATGATTAATATGATGTTCTGTAATTCTGTTCAACGTTTTCAATTGTCTGCCCGTCTGTTCAACGTACGACGCATCACAATTATTACACGAAATCTTATAAACTACATTACTCTTAGATATATGGGAACAAATATCCTTTTGTACTTAAATATATTTACTCATTTTATTAGGACTATGAAAAGATATCTTGATGTCATTTTTGTCGAACCGTTTAAATTTCTCTGTGTGAAAAGGAATAAATGGCACCGCAAGCCAAGATGCAGATTCATTCACACAGACACTGTCAACCAAATCTTTACGTACTGTGTGTTTATTTTTAAATAAATTTTTTATACACAGTTGATTAACTGTGTCAAAAATAAAAGTTAATGGGTAGTCATTATCTAATAAAAACGTTAATAATAAAGGTCAAAATTTTTGTGTGAAACATAAAGTCAGAAAGTAAAAAAGCTCTGTCAACTAGCGAAAAAATTGTACCTTTCTTTTGTGCAATTGGATGATTTGAGCGGAAATTTAAAAATCTCCCTGAGAAAGAGTAGGTTTGCGGTACCAATCAAAAACAAATCGATTATTACTAATAGATACTGTAGTATCCAAAAAATCTAATTTTTCTCCCCCTATTTCTATAGTAAATTGAAGACCTGGATAAAATGAATTAAAACATTGTAAAAAATATCAATTTTTGAGGGAGAAACTGCAGTACAAATGTCATCTACATATCTGTGGTAAAATAAAATATCCATTCAACGACATCAAGGATACCGTCTCCGTAAGTTTTAATTACTTGTTAGAATTCCGATATGTTATTTTAATTGTGTTTATTTTTTCGTAAAAAAACTTTTTTTTATCTTTTTTATCAACTAGAACTTTTTTCAAGAGATATGAAACACATTTGACTGTTCAATCGTATATGAATAATGTCGAGTTCTACGAGACTCAACGTACTAGACTCAAGACTCACTCAAACTGAAATTAATGTGAATATGCGAACATTTCCGATAATTAATTTCGTACAGCGATTTTTATGATAAGTTAATGTCTAAAGAGGGCTCCATCCGGTAGCCGAAACTTGTAATTTATTTATATTTAAATTGAGTTTTTATTTTATTATATTTTTTCAATTTTACTTTTCTCTGTTTGTAATTTATTCTTTTTAATTGTGTGACAATTTAAAAAATGTGTTTGACTCTTACTTTGTTTATTGTTATTGACTCTTACCCTTTATTTATTGTTATTTATTTTGTATAGAAAGAGTCTTTCAATCTGTTAAATTAAGAAATTATAATACGAAGTGGATAACCTATCTTATGTATTTTTGGAAGACCATATGCAAGAGGCGCAACAGGGTTTGAAGCGTTCAATTTGTTATAAACCGCATTAGTAATGTTTTGAAAAGCTCTTGACACCAGCTATTAGATTCTGGAATCAATAATAGCGTGTGCTATTTAAAAAAATCGATGTGACTTTGACCTGACCTTAGCGATACCACCCCAGATCACAAACTGATAAGACCAGTAAATAGATCGTTCCAAACCCTATAACTTTTGTCTAAAATACTTTTCTTAAAACATAAAACTTATATTTTCCGAGCTATTCCGATGTCTCAACCTTTTTGGGACATCCTAAATATACCGAATGTTCAAAATAAAGCGTTACAATATTTATCTCGGAAATACATTATTGAGAAAAATTGGTCAGACGAAAGTTGTAGGGTTCAAAAATATCTATTTACTGATCTTATCAGTTTGACAATGGATGGCGCCACCACGGTCAGAACAAAGTCACATCAATTTTTTAAAGTGGAATATCCTACTTTTGATTCTAAAATTTAATAACCGATATCAAGTGCTTTCCAAAATACTATAATAAAGTTATTTTTTATTGAGTATTTTTTGAGTTACGATTGAAAGTTACAGTACCATCGGCATTAGCATTACCTAAGATGTCCAACCGACGGCTTTTTGAATGTAATTCAGAATCATATCCTGGATAACTAATATTTGTCAAGATCAAGGACATTGCAGATTATTCCTCTTATTTTCATTTGTGCACTAAAAATTTATTTTGACGTAACACTGCGGCGGTACTGTAACTTTCAAGCATTATAATTCAAAAAGTACTTAATGAATAAATATTATATAACTTTTTGGAAAGTTCTCGATCAGCTATTAAAGGGTGTCCCAAAATTAACGCAAGATTTGAATTTGCCACCATTTGTGCAGTAAAGTGTTGGCAACCAAAAAAAAACAATTTAACAGCTGACAGTTTAGGGTTAATGAAAATGAGTTCGTTGAATGGATTATTGAATCATCAACAAATGGATGCTGATTTTTCGAGCAAAATCATCCTAAGCGATGAAGCACATTTTCACCTTGATGGCTTTGTTAATCGCCAAAATTGCCCCCTAGATCGTGTGATTTAACATCATTAGATTTCTTTTTATGGGGTTATTTGAAATCACAGGTCTATGTCAACAAGCCCACAACCACCCGTGCATTAAAGGAGGAGATTCAACGCTGCATCAACGAAATTCAGCCACATTTATGCAAAATGGTCATGGAAAATTTCGACAAACGAGTGCGTATGTGCATGCAAAGCCGTGGAGGCCATTTGCCCGATGTGTTATTCCACAAATAACCCTATCCTATGTACTTTATGATTCAGTAAAAAAATAATAATCAAAAGACTAAAAACTGTGTTTTCTATTTAATTCAAATCTTGCGTTAATTTTGGGACACCCTTTACATTCTGAAAACAAAGATAAGATGTTCCATTTTAAAAAATCAATGTGACCTTGCCAAGGCCGAACTGATAAGATCAATAAATAAACCTTTTTCAATCCTAACTTTTGTCTAAACAATTTTTCTCAATAATGCCGTTTCAGAAATAAAAATTTGTAATGCTTTATTTTGAACACCCGGTGTAAACATACATATTATGGCATCGCATTTTAATGTCTCATTCCAAATAACTTTATTTTTTATTTTAGAAAAAAATATTTCAGACAAAAGTTGTATGGCTTTGAGGAGAACATAAGATAGTGTCATTAGTTTGACCTTAAATAGTTGCTTGAAGGTCACATGAAGATTAATTCAGCCGGCATTAGCATTACCCAAGGTGTCCGACCGACGGCTAAAACCTTTTGAATGTTGTTTAGGATCATGACCTAAATAACACTTGTCAAGATCTAAACCATTGGAGGTTGTACTTCTTATTTTTATTTTTACGTAGGAATGTAATTTTTAATGCAAAAATGAAACCTTGGATAATACCGGCGCTGCTGTAACTTGTAAGCCTTGTAACTCGAAAAGTACTTAATGAAAATGAACTTAATTATAGTGTTTTGGAAAACTCTCAAGATGATCTATTAACAAAAATATGCAATAAAAAGTAGGGGGCTTCATTCAAGAAATTGAAGGAACCTTTATGTGACCTTCAAGCAACTATTCAAAATCAAACTAATGACACCATCTTATGTCCTCCTCAAAGCCATACAACTTTTGTCTGAAATATTTTTTTCTAAGATCAAAAATAAAAAAATTATTTGGAGGTAGGACATTAAAATGGGACACCCTGTATAAGACGCAATGTCTTATTAATATATTATTCATGCCAACAGTGAAGATGAAAATTAGCTGCTATACAATAAAAATGAAAAATAAATACAATTTTATAAAGTAATAATTTCTTTATTCATTCTTTGTTTTTAATTCTCTAAAATATTTTGTATATTCTTCTATATGTTATATCATAAAAAGTATTTGACTAATTTTAGCAGTTCAACAAAATCACTACCGTTGTTGTTGTTGTTGTTGTTATTATTGTTGTTGTTGTTATTTAAAAACTTATTTCAATAATCACTGTTATACTGATACTGCACTGTGACAAACTGTGTTGTATTTGTCTTTAATGCTATCTCACGCAGCTAAGAGACGAATACACATGGATATGTAGAGACATTCATATCTGAAAAATAACTTTTCGAAAATGATTTTAATACATTTTGATCATATAAAAATTTTAAAATTTTTGAAAATAAAAGATGTAAGTGAAAGTATACAATAAATAAATATTTAACAAATTTTTTTATTATTGTTATAAATTAGTCTTAAAGTCATTTAATTTTCATTGTGGACAATTTTAATCTCTGAAATTTTAAAATCTATCTCTTATAGTTTCAACGATATTCACTTAGAAAGAAAAAAAAACGATTCTTTTCAAGAGAAGTTTCCACCCCTTTAACGTGCGACTCAGCCAATATAAAAAAAATATGTACCTTTTATTTTTATCTATAGAACAAAATATTAAAAGCTCATCAAAATCGGGAAAGGGGAGATTTCCCGTGGGGAACATTTCCCGTGTATTTCTTTATAAGGATTGATCTTGAAATAACAAGAAAACTAAAAAAAAATTAAAATTCGATTTTTTGTGGCTTTATATTTACATCACCAAGAATAGAAATTCATGTTTAAAAGTTTGGTAAAAGTCGATTTTTTTATCGGCGCTTTTTTTTATCTATGCTTTAATATCCTGAAATACATATCTATCATGACAAACATTTATAGAAATCGTCATTTTTTACGGTGAAAAATTAAACTTTAATAAAAGTAAAATATGGTGTCAAAATACACATTTACCTAGAAGAAAAAAAATATACCAATACGACAACTACGGGATTTGCTTTATTTAGATGCTGTTTTATTTAGGCGCTAGAATTTAATTTACAAACAGCTGCACAAGGAATCGCGTCAGTTCAAATTTTGATATAATATGTGCTTCGACTGTCATACGCTGTGCAGATCTTTTCAATAGAAGTATGAGATGTGTATATATGCGGTTTTGTAACTTCTTTGACAATTTTTTTTTCAAGGGTTTTGTCTACCTACATTCGGAATTCATCCCACTATGCGACATATGCAAAAGAAGGAAAAGGGCGCGGTATGCGCGGTCGGTCGTTGTAAAAACGAATTTGCGAAAATAAAGAGAACTTGTAACCGTATCAAAGAGATTATTAATAACAATAAGTTATATCTTTATTATAACGTTGTATAATTCTCTCTTCCTCCCTCTCCTTTTCCTTGCCATTCCTCTTTTCATTGATCCATTGGACCACAAAAAATAAGAAAAAATAAGGCGTACAATTTTTTTATTTCACATATGTGCTGTTAGAATAAGAACAATTGAAAGACAATTAAAATATTTGAAATTGAATTTGTACAATAAAGGAAATTATAATTTCTACTAGTACAGATTACTCTGATACTGTTAATAAATAAAAAAAATATTGTATGAATGATATCGTAATACTTTTGACATACCTACATATGGTACAAAAAAATAGTATATACTATATAGCATATTAAGTTTATTTATTAGTTATTAATGATTTCAATCAGAATCTGAACCGGAACTAGCATCTGATTCGTATTCTCCGACGTTGATGATGAACTTGTATTCTTGATCGCAACCAAGATAAGCATCACTCATAAAGTACAAAGTGTAGGAATGCTGACCGGGTGCAGGAGCGACAAAATCCAACTTGATTTTTGCCTTCTGTTGTAACGTCAGACGTTTGATAGAGAGCAAGGAGTTGCTCTTCGGGTCGCCAATCACTACCCACCAACCTTCCTCACGTTTTTGCGGGAAAAACGGCGCGACTACCGGCCCAATTACTTCGTCTTCCCGTTCCAGTTGTACGATCACATTTACTGTGCCGCCACTGTGCAATTTGTCTTTCTCCTGTACTTCATACGACATCTCAATATTAGGATATCGGTTGCAGAATTTGGCCACGTCTGCCATCTGCGCATCCGTTAACTGTAATAGCCGATTTCGATCGTCATCTTCAAGTTCCATGACGTCAAATACAGTTTCCACGCCCTTGTCGGTGCAGCGCTTGATGGTCTCTGCTGTAAAATGCGGCAGTTGTTTCAAATAAGAATCTTTGGACCACATCGCTTGCGTCACCATCTGCGCAAGTTCCATAGCGGCAACGGCAGGTGCTAACCATCCAGAGGAACTTAAGACATCGACGCAAGCTTGTATCAGTCTTACGGCCTTGCTCAATACCAATTCAGTATCCTTTTGTAATTCTGGGCCTAACTGTATCCTCGATAAATGAGCTTGCAGAAGAAGTTGCGCCTTCACATGAGGATCGGCCATTCTAGCAGCCTGTGGAGCATGAGGTAAACGTGCAGCCAAACTTCTTAGTAAATTTTCTTCTCTTTGTCGCACTGGCACGCTCTCATACTCAGCAGCCGCTGAAATAATTTCTAGCAAACCTCTGATCTTCGTCTTGTTATTAAGAGACAGACTGAATAATTCAATAGTAGCGTAATTGATATAGTAATAGGCAGCAATCATTCCGAGGTTAAGAGGCAAGGTATCCATTTCGTCTTCCACGGCGACACATTTAGCTTGTTCTAAATCAGTTAACGTGCTCTCGACCAACTCGGATAGATGATCTGAGAGGTGCCGATGTGTGACACCTTGCAGGCCATAGTAATTAGGATTTTGAGTGAGTCGTCGATACAGAAAAGTCCACGTGAGGTAATCGACCGCGTCTTGTTTGTTCTCGATCGTCTTCGTCACAATCTCCGCGTTGAAGTGATCATGCAACCGGCGATCCAAGTGACTCTCTACTGGTAATGGTTCATTCAAAAACTTCTTAAAAAAATCTTTTTTTGAGCTTTGACACAATAGTACGCATTTGGCATCCTCATCTTCTAACGGACGATTAGCTCGCGCTACCATCTGCAGAACGTCTGTGATCGGATAATCCTCGTAGGCATGTGTCTTGCCATTATAGCACTGTGTATCCATGACTACGACAAGGTGGGAGCTGATAGATAAACCCCAACAGAGATCCCTCGTGGCAACCGCAACTTGGATGGCTCCACTGTCAAATAATTGCTCAACTAAACGACGATCGTCGGTCGATAAACCCTCGTGAAGATAAGCTACACCTTGCGACAAAGTTTCCTTCAGCGTTTTGTCACTCATTCGATCGAGAAATGGTTTAATGTCAGCCTCTTCCGCGTGAAAGAATCTCGAGGGTTGACCTTCAGCCGCCGTGAATGTCAGCAAGTCGATGGCTGTTAATCTCGCTTGTCGACGAGTTGGTACAAATACGATCACCGGTTTATGTGCAGCGTGTCGAAGAATTGCGTTATATACTGGTTTTGCCATGGCAGCTAATCTTGATGCGTTATGGGTGACATTTATACCTTGCACGTGCAACTCCAAAGGTACCGGTCGCACAGTAGGGTGAAAATTAAAGGTTGCAGCTGCCGGTGCACCCAACCACTGTGCGGCGTCTTTGGCATCAGCCAATGAAGCCGATAATGCTATTATTCTAGTAGGTTTGTCAAGCTGCGAAGAGATGTAACGTGCTCGCGAACATGCAACTTCTAGCACAGGGCCTTCTTCACCACCAATCAACTGCAATTCATCCACGATAAACAGCTGGATGTTTTGGACATTTTTCCGTTGTTTCCATCTACGTGATAAAACGTCCCATTTATCCGCCGTGGTGATAATGATCTGTCCTTTAGCAAGTAGCTTCAAATCCGTTCCTGTTTCGCCGCTCAGTAGGACAACCTTTCTTCCCAACTGTTGACCAAATTTTGCTGCCCAATCAGCATAGACTAATTCAGCTAAAGCCTCTTTGCTAACCATATATACACAACGTCCTTCCGGATTCTGCGTCAATAACCTTAGCACTGCAAATTCCGCAATGGTTGTTTTTCCTGAACCTGTGGGTGCTCCAACAAATACATTATCGTCGGAATTATAAATCGCATTAAACACTTGCGTCTGAATTGGATTGAACTGTGGAAAAGCAGAATAGATATTTTCAAATTTAGCATTTCGCAACGCTGTTATCGGCAGCGCCTGCAAATCCAGTAATTCCGTAGGCGGAAGATTCTTTTCAGGCAATATCAGATGTCGAAAGCTTACAGGCAATTGTGTCTCCGCCCCAATCCACCGATCGGATACAACGCGTAAAAAGTATTGTGGCGGCAAAGGCTCAAAGACTGGCACAAAGAATTTAATTACATGTTCATCAGCTGCGTATTTGGCCTTCAATAAGAAATATTCGTGATGCAAAATTACCTCCGAATCTACGTCTTCGACTAAGATCCAAAACGCTTCCGACATACCATGAACTTTCTCATCCCATTGGAAATCCGGTGTGATAGTCAGCACAACTCTTAGAGTGGAACGCGTAATCGGCTGGATATGCGTGGACAAGCCTAGCTTTGGAAATTGATGGACGTATTTGTGAATGGTTTTGCCTAATTTCGGCACGCGGATCAATTCGCCAATTTCATTGGGCCCCAGATCGTACAGTCTCTCCCATGGAAAGTTTTTCTTCTCGATCTTCTTCACAATCTCTTCCGGCATCTTACGGAATTGTCTGAGTGGCGACATTGATTGCCACATCCTGCGATCGATCATCTTACAGATAGATAGGCATTTGTCTGCTAATTGTGCCCACCCACGGAACAGAACTATCTCAAAGATAGCTCTCATGAGACGTGAGGCAGATTGCGTCACAAATACCATATCAGACATAAGAGCGAATCCTTCAAGTTTCAATTGCGAGATGTATGCTTGCAATAGCACATTGACTTTCGCGCTTGGTTCCTCGATGCTCTCTTTCACCGGTATTGGCACTCTTTCCATCAGCTTTTGCAGCTCTAGTTTTTCTTCTTCCCTGACATTTATATTTTTGAACTCACTCGACAGTGAAAACACCCGGAACAATTCTATCTCGCTCAACGTGCGCTTCAGCAACTGATTATACGTAGACATCGTTTCGTGAGTGCAATAATAATGAGATGCTATTCTACCCAATTCGGTCGCCTGAAAATTGCCAGATTTGCGATCGTACTTAATTAAGCCACTACGATCCAATCCGACTGCAGCTGAATGAATTAGATCAGCTCTATGGAGCTCTAATAAAGGATCTTGTTTCAATTTGTCATGACTTATCCCGTATAGATTGGGACAACGAAGCATTCTAATGTAAAGATAAGTATAGCCAAGCCAGGTAACCGCATCTCTGATATTCTGGATCGTTCCTAGCACTACTTCTGCATTCAACATATCGGACATCTTACTGATTAATTGCGATTCAATGGGTAATTGCTGATTTAAAAGCGACAGATAATATTGCAGCTCGCTATGATTTGTGATAAGGATACCCTCGCCTTTAGTATCGTACTGCGGTCGACCGGCTCGTCCTAACATTTGCAGTACGTCTAAAGCGCCCAGCTCTACCCATCTACCTTTCTCCGGATTATACACCTGAGTACCCTTGATAATAACTGTATGAGCCGGCAAATTAACACCCCAAGCTAAAGTCGCTGTAGATACGAGAACTTGTATGTGTCTATCGGCGAAGAGATCCTCCACTAGCGTACGATCCACACGAGTCATACCGGCGTGATGAATCGCAAAACCATATGGTAGCAGATCTTTAAGTTCTTGATTTTTTACTTGCTCTGCTTCTGTTCTCAAAACCTCCATCGACGCGGAACCTTCCCTAAGAAATTGACCTAAAGTATCTTTCTCCAGGCACATGTCTCGAATAGCACGTGCTGTTTTTCCGGTTTCTTTACGTGAGTGCACAAATATCAGTACTTGATTCCTGCCAGCGTGTTCCATAGTCTTTTCATAGACGATCTCATTCATTACTTGGAAACGCTTCAATGCTTTCTTCTCCGTAACGCCGATATACTGCTGTTCTAAAGCTACAGGCCGGAAACTATTGTCAAAATAGAATAGTCCTGTCTCCGGTTTAATGCGCAAAAATGCTGCAACATCTTGATAATTGGGTAATGTAGCCGATAAACCAACAAGACGCACATCTTCTTGAGTAGTTTCGATGTTTCGTATCGTCCTTGCGACCAGTGCTTCCAAAACAGGACCTCTTTCGTCATGCAATAAGTGAATCTCGTCGATAATAATCAATCGTACTAATGATGTAAAAGTTTTTTCACCACCCTTTCTTGTTATAATATCCCACTTTTCCGGGGTACATACTATTACTTGAGTAGCAGCAATTTGTTCTCGTGTTAATTGATGATCACCCGTTAATTCGGAAACAGTCAGATTATATGTTGACAATCGCTTGCGGAAATTGCCGACCATTTCTTGCACCAGCGAACGCATCGGAGCAACATAAATTACTTTGAATTCATCTGCATTGATTGTACCATCAGCATTTATGTGTCTTCCAATTTCTCGCATCATGCACAGCAAAGCTACATTGGTTTTACCAGCTCCTGTTGGAGCACACAGGAGTAGATTTTCATCGCTCTCCAATGCCGTCTGATATAAACGACTTTGTATACGATTCAGCGTCTTGAAACCATCAAAAGCAGGTTGCACATATTTAGGTAATTGCTCAATTGGATGCAGTTTTTCATTATCTGCAAATGGTTTCGGTTTTAGAGCAGGAACGTGAACTTCTTCATATCTGTAATCATTAAATGTTCGAATATTAATGAACGACAAAAGTAATGAAAATCTAAAAAAATATTTATTTATCTAATATCACAAATTAATTTTTGTAAATCATTTTGATCAACTATAAATATTATTTATAATAATTTTTTGACAACTTTATGTAAATATAATGAATCGATCCTCCTGTTAACTCATCACTACTACCTCAAATTATAACATCAAAAGCAAAAAACAATAAAAATTCTAATCAAATCATATTTTGAATAGAATATTTTTCAATAAAACAATATTTACAATTGATAAAATAGATTATAAATTAAAGGTATCAAAAAAACTATCCTCTTGTTTTGGGCAAAAATTAAATCATATTTATATCTATGTATTACTAATTTGATATTTTATTATAGCTGTAAATACAACTAATGTCATTTCTGGTTGCATAATTAATATGCATAATTTATATATATATGTAGATGTAAATGGAAAAATCTTAGAATTTTTTAGGATAAAACTCGGGAAATAATGATTTTTTTTCTTCGACTTTGACAGTTTTTACTCGGATATTTTTTTAACATTTCACGATTTCGACGCTGTATTATTGTTCCAGAATTTAGTTTTTGCACTTATCTGTAGATTTCTGTGTAAAAATAGTTACGAAGATTAAAATACAATATAATGATTAATATAGTATAATGTCGATGACTATAAACAATATATAGTATTGGAAAGAGCATTAGTATCGAAACCATCTTGGCAAGCCTAGAAAGAGATAGAGCGATACTTGGATAATAGTGAATCATGTAATTAAGGGCCCTGAGGCGTTAAATTGATACATCTGTACTCAGTATGTTATTTTTGCACAAAATACACGTAGAAATCATATTTCAAATTTTATTTTGTATGTAATAATTAATAATATAAATTTAGAATTAGCGTACTGTCAATACTTCTGTGATGGTTCCTGTCTTTAAAGAATACACTACTGTCCTCCTTCTCCTGAAATATAATTCGACCAATAGAAGTAGAAAGAGAGTTCTGTGCCTAAATATCTACCTTTCTAGGTCCGTCAAGATGAAAGATCAAAAAGATTTCGCCACAAAAAAATGTAAAGTGCTGGAACTGCGACAGGTTCGGACATGTGTCTACGAGTGCAGAAGCAAGAAGAAGGATAGCAGAGACAAAAGACTAAAGAAAATAAAGATAAGAAACAGTTTGATCGTGAAAAGAAAAAGACTGATTCGAATACTAAAGTGGTGTTGAACAAACAAACAATCAACAATGGATAGTTGATTCCGCGGCGTCGATGCACATCATGCCAGACAAGAAGGCATTCAGTTCATTAATGCCTAAGGCATTAGACTGTCGCGGATAACAGAAGATTGCGAGTCGAAGGAAAGGGAACTATAAAGATATCCACAAAAAGTAAAAGACAAAGTTAGCAAAATTGTGATACGTGATGTATATTATGTCCCGGAGCTAAGTGTAAATTTACTTTCGGTGTCAAAGATAACCGAGAGAGATTATGTAACTTTCAGCAAACGTAACTGTGTAATAACACTAGTGGGACTATCATTGCAATGGCAAATGCAATAAACAATATTTACTGATTAGTGCAACTGATGAATGCAGCGTACAGTTGCAAGAAAAACGATAGTGGTGTGTAGCATATCATAAGAGGTTAGACTATCTAAATAGAAATGGCATGAAACTTTTAAAAGACAGACACGCACGTGACCTTAATTTTGATGAACCAGAAAAGCAACCGTATGACATTTGCCTCAAGAGAAAACAGACAAAACAACCGGTGACAAGGAATAACCAGAGAGCGTCTAAACCGCTGGAACTCATCCACTCGGATTTGTGCGGGCCAATAGAGGCCTTACTTGGAGAAGCAAAATATTTTACCTTGTTTATTGACGATTTTTCACGAAAACTAAGTATCTATTTCTTAAAAAACAAGTACGAAGTTTTAGATGCATTTAAAACGTACAAGGCCTATATTAAAAGACGTAGCGGTCATCGGATCCGGGCATTGCATACGGACAACGGACAAGAATATGTGAGTGGACTATTTAAGGAATTTCTCCGAGAGGAAGAGATACATCAGTTAACGATCCCCTACACTCCACAGCAAAATGGATTGATGGAGCGAAGCAACTGCACTGTGAAGGAAAAGGCACGCTACTTATTGAAATCTTCCGAAAAAGTTCTGAGCAAAAGCAAGCGCGACGATTGTATATCTCATCAATCGTTCGCCAGCGAAGAGGCTTTTTGGCAAAACGCCATACGAAATTTAGTCAGGTGAGAAACCAAAATTAATTGTCTAAGAGTTTTTGGTTGTAGGGCTTTTGCATACGTTCCCAAAAAATTACGTCACAAGTGGGATGAAAAATCGAGATCCTGCTTGTTCTTAGGATATTTGAAGCACACAAAAGGTTATCGACTATACAATGAAAAGACAGAAAAAATCTTTAAGAGCAAGGACATCATCTTCTAAAGATATCCGAGAAAACAGATCGACATTGAAGGCGAAGAAAACAAGTTAATGATATATCCTTTTAGCGGAAGACTTTGAAGATGAAGATCTAGATATTGGAGATGGGGCACGAGTCCAGGAAATTGCACAGGAAGCACAAGAGATACAACAGATGCAGCAAATTCAGCAGGGGCCGAAATAAGAGACAGCAGTTTAGTGGACGGCTATGAAATCCCTGATGAAGAAGGAACACGTGATAGCGATGATCCAACTAATATTGCAAACGACAGACAAGCCGCTCTGCGACGTACAGATCTTCCAAAGCCAAGGCAATGGCTTAATTTCATCACTTTCAAGGTGACGCATGAACGATGGAAATAAGACCCTTCATGTGTAAAGGAAGTACTTACAGGTATCGCATTTACCGTGAAGAACGGCGTAAAAGCCATGCAGAAAGAACTGGACACACTAACAAGAAATAAAACCTGGGAATTGTGTTCTCCGCCAACAAGCAAGAAAATTTTGAAAACACGTTGGATCTTCAAGATAAAGCATAGCATCCTCAAGCCGGATCTCAACGGTTCAAGGCTAGACTGATTGTCAAGGGATAGAAACGGTGCGGGGCATAGACTATCACGAAACTTTTTGCCTGGTAATCAGATTCAACACTTCAAGATGCATGTTTGTTAGCAAGAACTACGACATTGATCATTACGTGATAATGGCATTCCTTAATGGTGAACTAGAAGAAGAGATTTATATGGAGCTACCAGAAGGAACTGTAAAAAAAGAAAATAAAAACAAAGTTTGCAGGTTAAGGAAGGCATTGTATGCATTGAAACAAGGAGTTCCTTTGCTTGGAATCGGAAACTGAATCAAACTTTACAAGAATTAAGATTCAAGCATTCGAAGGTGAATTGGAGCATGTATGTACTAAAAGGAGAAAAAGGAAACATCATCTATCTAATCACATATGTGGACGATCTGCTCGTATTCTCAAATAACAAAACTTTGAAAGATTCTATCATAAATAAACTAGAGAAAAAATTCAAAATGAGAAACTTAGATTCAGTGTCTAGGATCTTGAGTCAATATTCAACGAAACAAGAAGAAATAACGCTGAATCAAAAGGACTACATCGAAGAAATTTTAAGGAAGTTCAACATGGAAGACTGCAAACCTGTGAAAACGGGACATCAATCAACAGCTTAGTAAGAATGTGAAATCGAGTGAAAAAGTCGAATCAAATGCGGTTGAAAATTCCGTATAAAGAAGCATTAGGAAATCTAATATACGCGTATCAAGTCACGCCCGATTTAAGTTCGGTAATATCGATATTAGGTTCGTTTGCGGAAAAACCTGGAAAAGCACATTGGAACACGATCAAATGTGTATTACTATATCTTAAGGGAACAATAAACCTAAAATTAAAATTGAAGATTGTTTCACTTATTTTCATTTTTGCATTGAAAATTCATTTTTAAGTAAAAATAGAAATAAGAGAAATTATCTCCAGTATGACCTTGATCTTAACAAATATTATTCAGGACATGATCCTGAACAACGATTTCACATTTAAGAGGTTTTAGCCGTCAGTCGGATATCTTGCGTAATGCTAATGCCAGTGGTATTGTAAATTTTAAGCCTTATTACTCGAAAAGTACTTTATGAAAAATAACTTTATTGTAATGTTTTGAAAAGCTCTTGAGTTACACCAGTTATTAGAATCTGGAAAGTAGAATGTTTCATTTAAAAAAATCGATGTAACCTAGACCTAAGCTTGGTGACGTCACCCAAGGTCATACTGATAAGATCAGTAATAGATTTTTTTTAACCATACAACTTTTGTCTGAAACATTTTTCTGTAAAACTTATATTTTCCGAGATATTCAAGTTGTTCAAAATTACTTTAGATTATTTATGTGTGAGACTTTAAATCGTATGACACATTGTATTGTATATTGTTTCGACTTTCGAGCGATCTTGACATCGGAATCCGCATTTGTGTATTTCCGCGTGCGAATGTCGAAAAATAGGTATGAAAAACTGTAACGAATTATTGTTGCCTCGATCCGCATGCGCCGCTTGTTTCTATGCTGATCGCGGCGACCAATAGTTATCGGAAATCGATGTGGATTCGCTAGCTCCTCAATTCGGCTGCGTGATCACACAGTTAGTTCGAGCGCGCAGAGCAACGAGCGAGGACACGAGGCGATCCCATTGTACCGTCACGAACTGGCTAATAAATAAGTATCTTTGTCACTGTGTCAGGAGATCGAAGGCTCTCGAACCGGTAACACAGATGTCCCAACCTTTTTTGAACACCCTGTATATGCGTACATATACATTTATTATAGTATAATTCACATAGAATTATTTAAACATTAAATATCTAGCTTCGCCCGTTATAGACATTTAAGTTCTTGTATTAATTTTACTTTTTAATTTTTTAAATAAAAGTATGTACCCTTAATGCTTTTTTCTATCTTTTTCTAAAAAGGGTAAAAGATCCCGCACGTTTCTTATTTTGATTCTCGATCAAATCTTCTCATATTTTGGGAAATTGCAGTTCCAGGTGTCCTGATTGAAAATATCAATAATCGCGACCTCCTAAAATTAACAGTTTTCGAGATATAACTGTTCAAACTTGGTTAATTTATATTTCGGATTGGGCGATATAAAACAATCTTGATCCCACATGATCCTACAGACTTAAAAAAAATGAACCTTTTAACATACGAAATAAAACTGTCATAGTTACATTTCGCTTTGCGATCTCAATTGTAGTTAAAAATAAACAATGAGTAATGTCATATGAATAAAGTTAGTGTGCATACATTTTCCGACTTTTAGCATTATCCAGGTTGAGTAACAGTGGGAAGAATCGTGTGGAACGTGTGCTACTATTAAACTTGGATCGGTACAATGGTCATTGGAAAAATTCGGGCTCTATTGATGATAGTACTTATCATTATTTTACTTATTATTTTTATCATTAATTTCCTTATTATCATTTTTAGCCACACTTGAGATCGTGAAGCAAAATGCAATTATGGCAGCCTTATTTCGCATGTTATAAGATACATCTAGATATTTCTTTCAAATCTGTGGATCATGTGGGATCGAGATTATTTATATCGTCCAATATCCAAAATAGAAATTAACCAAGTTTGAACAATTGTATCTCGAAAACTTATTAATTTTAGGAGAACGCGCCCATTGACTTTTAATTAGGACACTTGGAACTACAATTTCCCAAAATATAAGAAGATTTGATCGAGAATCCATAAGAAACATGTGGGGTCCTTTGTACTGTTCAACTTAACATGCCTCTTTTCTTTAAACAGATAGGATATTTTTTCGTTTCTGCTGTTCCGATCTGAGATAGATAAAAACAGTAATGATAAGTCAAGTGAACAGGAGTCAGTTTTGTATAAAAATACTCATAGAGACTTCTGTAGAAATATTATTTTTATCATACATGCACGCACACACACGCACACGACCGCGCACGCACGCACGCACGCACGCACGCATACCATCAGCGGCTATGAATCTTTTTTAAATTCTTCGAAATAGAATCTCACTTTAAAAAATGAAAAATGTGCCAGTCTTGAAAAAGATTTGAGATTTTAATCTTTAGAGAGAGATTCATTTTTTTTAAAAGTTTTAAAGAATAATTTCAAACTAAAAATCAAATAAATTTGTTTATGTATTTCAACACAGAAATATAAAAAAATTAAAATTGTCTGTTGTCTTTTTAAAAAGTTTTAAATAGAACAATGACATGGTACCTCATTTTTTTATTTGTATATAAAAATATTTAATTAATTTCAAAATATATCAAAAATATATGTAACAAATTTTCAATTTTTTAATTTTAATATTCTTCATGTTCATAATATTTGATAATTTTCTTTAATTTCAAACAAGTAATTACAAACACAATACTTTAAAAATAATTTATAGCTTCCATTCTTATTTTAATTATAGAACTCTGCGACAATTAACTGTAGATTTAAGTTTATGATATCTGATTTCGTTTTAGGAGGGTGAAAAACTATACGAACTAATTATTTGAAAGTATTAAGATAA
>NW_017304917.1:170905-175959 GCF_001594115.1 Trachymyrmex septentrionalis
TTGACAACGCTTGTTGGCCATGAAATGACTTCCCTGAGCAAATATAAGATCTTCCAAATCTATCAAGTTTCTTGTACCTTGAACCTGTCCTCCAGGTCCTCCAGTATCCTCATTTTCTTCCCGTCTTTTGCGCTGGGATCTCGCTTCCATTGTCTCATCAGCGTCGTCTTCACCTTTACCTGTATCTAATTGCCGCAAGATTTTGGCAAGCACCGGATCATCATTCATTTTGTTTCGGATTTTTTGTCTTTCTGATTCGGACTGCGATGAGGCCAACATCGTACAGTATGCAACTGTAAATTTTATAAATAATTTATTTTAAAATATTTTTCTCTTAAAATAATATATGAATAAAAAACTACAAATATATAAATATTAATTTGGTAACATATGCAATTCTTACCTGTATGTCTATATTTTTTAAGCTGTTTAATGAAATCAAAACAATCATAACCTAATAAAAGCACAAGCTGATTTTCGCATTCACGATCGTCTGCGGCATCTTTCAAAACAGCTAGTACTTCAGCAGCTCTCGCTTGCGATACCATGGCATCATCATATATCCTACTTAATCTTCTTTGCAACCAATATGCATCAATGTCTAATGGATGTAATGGTTTTTCTTTCTTCATTTCTTCTGTTCCACCCAGCTAAAAAATATATAACAGTTCATCATATAAATACTTCAAGTAAATTCTTGCTAATAATAATTGAGTTTCACTTATTATCAGGGCTGACACATTTCAAATACTTGTATTTGATATACAAATTGTATTTCAAATATCGTATTTTAAATACAATACAAAATGTATTTTATATTTTGTATTTCACAGTCATTTGATATTTTGTATTTCAAATACTTCCAAATAGTAATTTTAATGTATTTTATATTTAAAATGCCAAAAAAAAATTTTGTTAATAATCTTTAAAGCAACGTGAACAGACCTACTGGCTGCGTTCGGAAACGTAAGAATTATGGCAGAGAAGGAAACGTATCGAAATGTAACTATCGTATTCGTAGGGTAAGACAGAGAAAAACGTTGATGTCACAATCATGACTAGTCGGAAAAATGCCGGGTTTGCAAAAAAATTTTGGAAGTATACTGTATTAAAAAGTATTTTGTATTTAAAAAAATGGAAATATTTTGTATTTTGTATTTTAAAAAAATATTTTGTATTTGAAATACAAATTTTGAATGTATTTTGCATTTGAAATACTCAAAGAAAATATTTTGTATTTAAAATAAAAAATTTTGAAATAGTTTTTTTTTTGTATTTAAAATACAAATTTTGGAAGTATTTTGTATTTTGTATTTCAATATCGAAAGATTAAAAGTATTTTGTATTTTGTAATTCAAATACTAAGATTGCCAATATTTTGTATTTTATATTTCAAATATTTTGATGTATTTTGTGCAACCCTGTTTATTATTAACTTCCATTTTCTTAAATAGTAACTGCGGTCACACTGAATCGTGATGTCATAAGCAAGAAATAAAACATTAATTTTTGCTACATACCATTTGCAATAAAGATAATTTGGATAAACCGAAATGAGATCGTTTTGAAATATCTGAAAATAAGTCGTAGCTTAACTTCCCTGACAGTCAATAAATAGTCATAAAAAATTATAAAAAGCACGTGAAATATATTTCATTCAATACGTATGCGTAGTCTATTTCACACATGTGCCCTTTACTACTAACTCGGATAGGAGGGAGGGAGGGGGGATAACTTTGGCCTATTTTATAAATGTTTTAGAGCAATCTCATCATTTCGTTTTATTTACGAATAATATGTAACAAAAATTAATCCTTCATTTCGTATAGAGTCTTCAAAAAGTCTGAAAACATTAAGATATCATGAAAACGATCAACTAACGCGAAAAATCATTTGAAGAATCAAAGTTATAGACCTACATAAAATGTACTTAATAATGATAAGAATTCGATTTTGGGTGGAGTTTGCAAGATCAAGTTGAATTTTTTACATTCAACATGATTTGACGTTAAGAAAAACCTCCCTTGAAATCAAAATCGAATTTTTTTTTCTTTTAGAGATTGTTGAAACTATGAGATAAAAAAAATGTTTTAAATAAAAGTTGAATAGTTTCAAGAATAGTTTATAATTATAGTTAAACAAATTGTTTTTAATTTTTTTTTATAAAAAATTATTTATATAAATTTTTTATAATGTACAGTTATTAATAAATATTCTTTTCTGTATTTTCTCATTATAAAATTTTGTTTCTATATCTCATAGTTTCGACGATATTTATTTAAAAAATTTTATTAAAAAAATTTTTTTTAATGAGAGGTTTTTGCCGTTTAACATGCAATTGAGCATATATAAAAACTCTTATTTTTGTCTATATCTTAACTAAATATATTGCTTATTTGCCGGAACAATGACATAACTCCAAAAACTAAGAAAATTTGCAGAAAATAAGTTCAAATGTTTTAATCATTAAAATTTTGCAAATCATTTTTTAATGTGCTTGCGTAGGTGTGTACAAATTTATTCATAACAATTAATTATACAGGAATAAAAGTATCATTAGAGCTCTTTATTCAGAATAATAAATCTTTATTATCTAAGAATAAACCCTTAAAAATATCTTTTTGATTTATAATACTCGTGCTGCAAAATTTTCAATTAAGAATTATTTAGTAACATGATGTTCTTGTAAAAAACAAAGTTGAATAATCAATTATTTTGTTAAATTATTTGAGATTGTCATTATTTTTGTAAATTTTGTTTTACATTTAAAAAAATAAAAAAATACATTTTGAAGTAAAACAGTGAATATAGGAAAAATATCAAAATAAATTGCAAAAAATGTTATCACTACATTTATATTAAAAATAAATTGCACTCTAAGATAAATCAAAAATAAATAATTTGATGCCTTTTTGAGCCGAACACACGATGTTGGTGTGAAAAATAATTTATTCATTTATTTGAGATCTTGGCCATACGTTTCCAAGTTTCGGATCTTTTCCAGTGTCAATACAGTAATACTGTCAATCGAATGTATCGTTTCAACGAACTTGATCGGTTTAGTCCTTATTGAGATCCCATAATCGCGGTCCGGAAAATTCCGACGGTTCGCGTAAAGATACACGGTCGGTCTCGTGCTGACATGTCACTGCGCGCGTCTTAGCGCGAAACGTGTCTCCTAATGTTTTATAATTCTTATTATTTGAGCTGATTCATAAAAATTTTTCAATTTTTATATTTTTGTATGTATACTATTAGAGTTAGACATAATTGATTCATAAATATAATTAATTACAATTGTAATTGCAATTACAATGTAATTACAATTACGCTACAATTGCAATTATACTGTAATTGCAATTAAAGTAATTGTTGAGTCGCAATCATATTTAATTCAGTTACAGTTTATAATTGTAATTGCATACGGTTACTTTTACAATTGTTAGGCAAAATTATAAATTGAATATAAATTGGATGTAGATCACACAATTTAAATTTAATAATTTAATAAAAATAATCCAACAGTTATGTAATTGTACTTACAGTGGAATCATAATTACTTATAATTATAACTAATTACAAGGTTGGCAAGTAGCACGTTACTTGTAACACCGTTACTGATCGTTACTTTGTTATAATAACGATTTGATAATGACATTATGAATTTTTTATGATAACATGAGAATTAGAAAAATTAAACATTACTTGTAACAAGTTGAAAAAGTTACGCAAAAAAGATCTTAAAAATAGGATACATTTATACAATATTCTATAAAGCATTAAGGGGGCAAGCATACACTTAGATGTGGCAAAAAAAATCGATTTTTTTTTACATATTTTTCAAGTGTAATATCTTAAGAACGTTTTTGTAGAGTTATAAATTAATCCGGCAAAAAATAGAATTACACAAATTATAAATGAGTAGATTCGAACGCATTGAAAACGACGCGCCTGCGACAGAAAAGTTAAAATTAGAATCAAAGCAAAGATAAAAAAAAGAGTCTTTTTAGTTTATTTTCGTAGTCAAAAACGAGCAAAATTTTTTATGAAAAATCATTATGTTAATTTTGAACAACTGTCATTTTATTCAAACACAATATTTTAAAAAACGGCTTCGTCAAGCACAAGATCTATGTTTCAATTTTATAAAATTTGTGCCATTTTGCTTTTATACGAGTCTTGTGCGAGCAGCAATGTCACCGCAAACCCCGTTTTGTAAAACACGATGTACGAAAATTTGAATAGCGACTCCATTTTATATTATTTTTTAATAAAATTTTAATGGTAAATAGAGAAAAGTATGATCTTTATAATGAAGCGAACCCGATTTCTCTATCTCTATCCGTTTTTTTTCACAAAAAATTTTCCAAATTAAGCCTCATTTTGATGTAGGTGTATATGCCCCCTTAATTGTTCTTAATTCTCTATTCTAATTATAATACAATTACAGTTAATCAATTTACAATTAATAATTAAATAATTGTAATCTGTTCATAATTACTTTTCGCAATTACTTCATTTAATTATTTTCAACAATTAATAATTACGAAATATAATTACTAATTGAATTAAGAATTACATTGTAATTGTAATTTGTAATTGTTAATCGAATTATAATTTTGCACAACTCTACAAACTACTTTTATATATTTTTATTGTTAACTAACAAAGGATGATGATGATTTACTAACTATGAATGGAATCAATAAGAGATAGCATCTCACACAAATTAATACTTGTTTAGACAGATTTCATTAATGCAGTTAGTCTTAACTCTACTTTTTTACATTCAATGATAAATTTTATAGGCAAACCTTCGGAGTTCCGATAGGGTCACTGTTATCGCCAATTGTTTTTGACATAGTTCTACAGGACTTAGAATCAGCTACTTTTAATAAATTAACGGTTGACCTTACTTTTTACGATAAGATTGAAAATAAGACCGTTTATGTTAGATACATTTAAATATAAACACGAAGCGCCACTACGGTCTGAATGTAAAGATGTTGAATTATATATATATATATATATATATATATATATATATATATATA
>NW_017304917.1:175974-177130 GCF_001594115.1 Trachymyrmex septentrionalis
TATATATATATATATATATTCATTTAAATGAATTAATTTCAGAAATTATAATTGCGTGTCGATATGGTTGTCGGACTTTCAATTGCGTCGGACACATTCAATGTGAAATATTAATAATCCCCCCAAATTTCTCAAATTTAATCTTAAAAAACTGTAATAAATTTATTGCGAAACAATACAAAAAGATAAATATAGTAGGCTAATGAGAGTCAGCAACGACAAATGACGCAATTATTTAGTGAACAATCAATAATCAGATATTGAATTGATGTCTTCTTTATTTTGAACATTTCGACTCTTTTTGGAGTCCTCCTCAGCAAGAATATACAACAAGTATAATTCAGCTCACATGTCCATAATGCTTAAATCACTCGCAAAATGACAAAGATGCAGTGTTGTTAATCATCACGGAACATGAAGCATTGCATTTTGTTGAACATATTAAAACTTAAAAAGTAGAAATGTTAAAATCAAATATAAAGATCACACATTTTTAGAACACACATCGTTGTACACGGATTCCGTGCGAGGAATGCAAGAGATCCGGGTTTGACTCCCGGCCGAGGCAATATTTTTCACAATAAGTATATTACAGTTTTTTAAGATTAAATTTGGGAAATTTGGGGGATTATTAATATTTCACACAGATTGATTACATTGAAAGTCCGACAACCATATCAGCATGCAATTATAATTTCTGAAATTAATTCATTTAAATATATATAAATAAATATATATAATAGTTCAACATCTTAACGTTCAGACCGTAGTGGTCGTATTTAAATCAACTTTTGTGTAGGCTTGTGCCTGTTACGCTATGTGTAGCGCTGGTTTTCTTGTTGACGTAGCCTTGTAACTTTTATACAGATTGATATGAATGATGTTTGATTATGAGCACAAAGGACCAAATAATTAAAAACTGTGTCACGTAATCTTGAAGTGTGTATTTCATCCTTTTACAAGAAATGTGCGCTAATAGCCGTTGGTTCAAGACGAAAGTGTACTCGAGAGTTTCAATCTACTAATAATACTCTTACTGCTATTACACCTGAGGAAATAGACCACGCAATTAAAGTTCTGTTAAAGATGGTCCAACTTTTTTCTAGTTTATTAGAAGATTACTTTATATATATATATATATATATATATATATATA
>NW_017304917.1:177230-198177 GCF_001594115.1 Trachymyrmex septentrionalis
GCACACATCAGTAATCTCTGATATGTATTTAACAATTATTATCCACGGCTAAAGTTTGGAGCAGGACAGTGGAGCAGGGTGGTGACAAAATGAATTTTTTAGATGTGACATTGTAAAATAACTGTATCATATATGACTGATACTAAAAGTCCACGTCTTCACAGAATGTTATTTAAATTATTTCTCACAGCACCCGTTGTGTTAGAAAATTGGAGTATTGTGGGCTTAATCAATAAAGTACTTCTTTTGTCGCATCCCTCCTTCTATACTAAAAATTTTGAAATAATTCAAATATTATTAAATAATTGATATCCATTGTAATTGATTTTTTGCATCAGAAAAAAATTGTATAAAAAATGTAGCTTATAAAACAATTGTGCTTTCAATAATAAAAACAATCTTAAAATGAGAAATAAAAAAATATTCTTTACAATACCATACGTTTCTGGTACTCCAGAAAAAATCAAAAATTTTTTAAAGAATAACAGGATAATTAGCATACAAAAGTGACAATAAATTGAGCAGTTTCATCAAGATTCGCAAAGATAGGCTCCCACTGATATTACACATCAATGTGATGTATAAAATAAAATGTAAAGAATGTGATGCAACATACGTGGATCAGACGAGCAGAACTTTGGAAGCGAGAATCAACACAAAACCCGCATTAATTGGAAAACAGCACAACGCTTAGTAATTATTGAACATTGGTTGAAATATTCGCATGATGTTGATTGGAATAACATTAAAATTTTAGATGAAGACAAAATTTTAAACAAAAAACTCATCTCAGAAATAATTTTTATCGGAAACAAACAGTTTAAATCTATCGCATGAGACCTATGACAATTTATTTATTAACAAGTAACGTTCTCTTTTTTCAATGTTTTTTTCTATCTATGTTTGTTTTCCACACATTAGTTTGACGATGATCATTTTGCGACGGTCATTTTGTTTAAACTCATAACATTCGTGTAGTTAGCATCTCATATTTGTATGCTTTAATAAAGATCATATATGTTTTAAGATTTAATTGTGTATTTATTTATCTTTTTTTTTTAATTAATTGTTATTGTATAGTATATCGAGAAGTGTAATGATTTTATTGGAAATTTACGATACATTCAACACCATTATTGTATTAACACTAGAAATGCTCCGAAGCTTGGATCGAAATGTATGGCCAAAAGTAAATGAATAAATTATTTTCCACACCAACCTTTTTGTGTTCAACTCAAAAAGGCATTAATTCATTTATTTTAAATTGCACTTTGTTAGTAAACAATAAAAGTACATAAAAGTAGTTTATACTAAAATATAAAAATTGAAAAATTTTTATAAAATAGCTCGAATAATAAAAAAATTATAAAACATCACAAAACACAGTAGTATCTCGCGCTAAGACATGCGCAACTACATGTTAACGCGAGACTGATCGTGTATCTTTACGCGAAATTTTCTAGACCACGATTATGGAATCTCAATAAGGACTGAATCGATCAAGTTCTAAGTAAATACCTTCAATCGGTAGCTTCCACCCAAAATATGTAATAAAAGTGTCTTTATTTTTTTCTGCCCTATTATGATGCAACGTTTTGATATGTTAAATTCTTACTTCAAATAAAATAAGGAAATGAGTCGCAAATTGTAGTATGTGAAAGGATAATTACGTAGAATAGGGCCGTCTGGATCGCCTTGACCTTGACATATATTGTCAATGATCCTGAGTAATCTTCAGAAGATTTTGGCTGGCGCTCGTTATATTCATTAAAAAATTATTAATAAAAAAAGTTCAAAAAATAACATGTGGAAAATTGTACGTCCCAAGCAGGGGAAGTGTAGGATATTACTTAATGTTGAATGTGTATAGCAGAAATGTGGTTGCGTATATTTTTTAAATTATTTTGTTAATAACTTTTCAACGAATAATGAGCGCCGGCTTTTGAAGGTCACTTTTGAGGGTCATGACATTGACAACATATGTCAAGGTCAAGGCGATTAGAGCGACCTCCCTTATATTGTATAATTATCATATTGTTTTATCAAGAAAGTTACAAGTTGAAACAATATAAAAATTCAATAAAAAAATAACACAATGTTTTTTTCTTACTTTATCGCAATGTCGTACTAATAGGAGACATGACGTTCTCCGTGAAAACTAAATGAGTCCTTCCACTACAACTGCTCAGAAACAACTGACATAAAACCACAGACTTCTATAAGTAGACTACCGACTTTGCATCTATGTTTGAAGAGAGCGCTGGAGCCTGAGCAGCGTCATATTTGTATTGACTCATTTTCACATGTATAAATCACACAGATAATCACTGCTCAAGTATTGGGAAATATTTTTAGTACCTATTGTATTTATAATAATGTAATATGAAAGAAAAAGAACATTACTTCTTACTTTATATCGACTTCAGCAGTTTATTACACCGCAAACAACCATTTTACATTATTGTTTTTCAGAATACAATTAAAAAGTTACCATGAAGTGACATTTGACATTTATGATAATTTCTATTCTGACTAACATAGTATTTTCACATTCCATTCACGCGATACAGACAGGACATATACGTATACATATGTGAATTAAAACAAGGATAGCTCCGAATCAGACTCATCTTTTTCAATCACATTGAGTCAGCAATCTAGTTATAAAAGTTGTGGATGAAACACTGTTGAATCAAAACAATTGACAAAATGCGACAAAATGCAATTTTGACATAACTGCTCTCTTGTGATAAGTTTTAGCAACTCAGTTATGTTAATTTACCAGAATTAAGAACATTAAAGGGTCATTCTATTTTTGGGTGCATTCCGTTTCACACATGATGTGCATAATGAATCATTTATCATTTAGTGAACGACAAGGATCATGCGCATTATGTGTGAAATGGAATGCACCCGTTGTAAACAACTAAAAAAAATGACAATTTCTGAGTTGTTTGAGTTATATCATTATTTCGAGTTGTTTTATTGAAAATGAATGATATATCCAAAGCTTATTAAAATTGAAAGTCAGTTGGTTGTGTACCTTTGTTAGTCATATAACTATATATAATGTAAGAAATTTATCTCAATGAAGATCATAATTGAAGGAATACGATATGTAACTTGTTTTGAAAATCTATAATTTAATAAGACTAATTGAGCAAAACCTTACGTTTTCTGCATGAATAGCTCTGTCATCATTAGCTTCTTCACCTTCATCACCTTCGTCTTCATTTTCTCGTACTTCTCCATATACATCTTCATCATCTTCCTCGCTACTCTCTTCAAACTGTACATTAATCCCATATGTTTCGTCAATATTTTCATCGTTTGTTGTACTTTTTTCATCGCTACCAAAATCCGTGATCTTCTTACCAAGATTTACAAGCAGTGCAAATCTTTCTTCTGCTAATAAACCAAGTAAAAGTTCAGTTTCTTTTTTCTTTTCTTTCTCTTTAAGTCGATCATTTTTTAATACAGCTAGTACTTCGTCAGCTGCACCGCAAAGAATATCACGTGGTTGGTCACCCAAAGCTTCTTGTATGAAACTGAGTAATACTTCGTAAGTTTGACGTGTTTCTTGTGTTTTTGGACGATATACAATACCAACCATTTCATCCACACCTTCAGATAATAAGGTTGCTCCTTTCATACGAGTGAAGTCATATTGTGCTTCATCGCGTTTTTGTCGTCTATAAAATGTCAAACATATTAATTTTGGATAATTTAAATATATAGATTAAAACAAATATATAGATTAAACTATTTTTATAAATTGTATTAACAGATAGTTAATCTGATAATTAATTGTATTTTCATAATATCATTTCCTAAAATTACAAAAATGGAAACTATTTTAAAATTATTACTATTATTTTAAAAAAGTAATAAATTACACTGACAATATTCACAATAGTGGTGAATTGTCAGTAATTTATTACATTTTTTAAAATAGTAATAATTTTAAAATAGTTTCCGTTTTTTATAGTTTTATAGAAATGAACCCAATTTACGTTTCAAAAGAATCTTCCATTTTCACATGCTATAAAAATCAGTTCATCCTTGTTATTTATCGAATATTAAACAAAGACAAATGATACTTACAAATGATACTTACAAATGCCCTGTCTTAGACGGGGAGCATAGACTCTTACATAACGCATAACACATAATGCATAAGAAAATGTACCAATCCTTCGTTTCCTTTCTTTCCATGAAATAAACAACTCTAAGTGATTGGATTTCTTATGTCTTATGTGTTATGCGTTATGTAAGAGTTTGAGCTCCCCGCTTTACACGCATTCTACAATAAGCCATTAGTCATAAATCAGAAATTAGAAGCTGGAAATTGACCAATCAGTCGTCAATTTCCAACTTCTAACTTCTGATTTATGACTAATGGCTTATTGTAGAATGGCCATTAGGCAGCAGCACAGGCTATTGCATAAAGCAAAACGCATAGTACATGAGCGAATCAACCAAGCAAAATCCTTGCTTTCTTCCCATGTTACGGAAAAGAAATTTTTATTAGTTGATTCTCTAATTCACTTTATACTGCGCATTATAGAAAAGTCTTAGCTATGGTCATTATAGTTACGCAATTTTGTCTGCGGTTGCGCTAATGCCTACTGCACATTGGACACGATGAGTGATGAACAATATCCAATGAGAAGTCTACTTTGCATCGTCACATGAGAAAAAGCAGAGCTTTCATTAGATATCGTTCATTGTTCACCGCTCATCGCGCCCAGTGTGCAGTAAGCATAAAAAATATAGTAAGCACAAAAAATTCTCTAGGTAGATTTACCAGTTAAAGGAGGGCTACTATTAATGTATTCTTCTACATCTGAAATCTGATTGGATGATTTAAAAAAATACAATGACAGCGAGTGCTCACTCAACTGTTGAGTCTGCTGAACGCAACCTATATGTAAGATAATGCGCACAATAAAAGAAATAAGGAATTAGGAATAAAGAATAACAATTTTAATCTATCAGAAATCGGATACATCGGAATACACAGTTTCGGATAGGTTAAAATCATTATTCGTTATTCTTATGCTATTGTGTGCTATTGTGTGCAGCCCTTTACGAGCTGCGCTCGTAATACAAGGAATAAGGAATTATGATTTCAAGTTTTTAGAAACAACGTATTCAAATATATCGGATTATGTGTTCCTTAGTTTAATACGGATTTATTTGTTGTAGAAGTTTAATGCATAAAAGTGCACAAAGGGATATGTAAGTACAGTTGCAAAGATAAATCACCATGCTTGAAATCGTGTACTATGTGCCTATGTGTACTTCCGCCATTTTGGCTAGCATTTCTGAAATCAATTGCGATACGTTATCAATTTTTTAAAAAGTATTACGTAAAAATTATTGTCACCAAATTTATGTAATAATGACATGTATCATTTGTATAAAAGATTTGATATCAATGACTAATGCTAAATTAAATTCTACTGCCTTCTTATTCCAGCCTCCTAAAAAAATTTAATATCTAGTAATTTTAATTTTTCTTTAAAAATATTTTCATTGAAATACAGATGACCATTGTCGTGATATTTATATCACAAAATTACTTAATTCTAGTGATATGTATCATATGTATAAAAGATTTGATATCAACAACAGACGCCAAGTTAAATAGTGCCTTCTTATGTCACCCTCCTAAAAAAAAGTAATATCTAGTAATTTTAATTTCATTGAATAAAGATGACCATCGACGTAATAAGTACTTATATTGCCCGCAGCACAAGACTCTTGCATAACACATAATGCATAGTGCATAAAAGATCAACCAATTCAAATTCTTCTTTTCCATGGAATGAGAAGAAAGAAAAAATTCGGATTAATTGATTCGTTTTTGAACTATGCGTTATACGTTATACAAAAGTGCCGCGACCTTATCATTTGTATAAAAGATTTGTATAAAAGATTTTTCAACAACTGGCGCCAAGTTAAATTCTGTTAATGCAAGGTTAATTTATTACTAATAACTTTAACTTTTCTTTAAAAATATTTTCATTGAATACAGACGACCATCATCATGATATTTGTTAACTAAAGGAGATCGAATGCAAACGAAATTGCATGCTAGTATTTGTTAATACAAAATGCGTGGTATCAGTACAAACTTATAATACCTTTTTAGAAAAAGGTAAAAAAAGGCGCTAAGAATGCTTTTCGAATAGAATTTAAACCAATCAGCAGACAATGTTTTTTAAATGTTTTTTAAACATTTATTTTTCATTAATTTACATTTTCCACGATTCGTTTTCAAAATTCATTAATTTAACGTTTATTAAACATTATTTTACATTATAATTTTTCATATGAAATAAATGATTAAAAAAACATTGTTTACACGTTTATTTAATATTTATTTTGAATTTATTTTTTATTTGAAATAATGGTTTGAAAAAATATTTTTTAAACGTTTATTTAACGTTCATTAAATTCCAACCTAAGTAATGGCAACTTTAATTCTCTGTCGCAATTACTCTTCAAAAAAAATTAATGTATCAAATAAAAAAATAAAACCCAGATGCTACAATTTTAACTAATCAAGTTAAATTCTATTAATATAAACTTATCTTTTTTAAAAAAGTAAAAAAAGGCGCTAAGCATACTTGTTTCTCGAATAAAACCTAAGTATCTAATCCAATTAATAGTAGGTTTAATTTTTTTCCAAGGATATTCTTATTAAAAGTCTTCTTATTCCAACCTAAGTAATAACAACTTTAATTCTCTGTCAAAAATTATTACTTCAAAAAAAAATTAATGTATCAAATAAAAAATTAAAACCCAGATGCTACAATTTTAATCAAGTTAAATTCTATCAGTACAAACTTACTTTTTTAAAAAAGGTAAAAAAAGGCGCTAAGCATACTTCTTTCTCAAATAAAACCTAAGTATCCAACCCAATTAATAGTAGTTTTAATTTTTCTTCAAGAATATTCTTATTGAAGATATTCTTATTCCAACCCAAGTAACTATGGCAACTTTACTTCTTTGTTAAAAATTATTACTCTTCAAAAAAAATTAATGTATCAAATGAAAAATTAAAACTCAGATGCTACAATTTTAACTAATCCAGTTAAATTCTATCAAATTAGAAAGTAAAACATAATTGGTACTGTCTCTTGTTATTTACTTAACTCTAATGATATGTATCGTATATGTTCATATAAAAGATTTGATATCAATAAAATTGGCACCAAGTTAAATTCTTCAAAATTTTATGTTTCGATCGTAAAAAAAGATTTCATATCAACAATTGGCGCCAAGTTAAATTCTATGTAATTTGAATGCCAAATTAAATAAATAATATTAACTTTAATGATATGTATCATTCCTATAAAAGATTTGATATCAAAAACTGGCGCCAAGTTAAATTCCATTTCTTTATACTATGCCAAATTATATATATAATGAATATTAATCTAATGATATGTATCATTTGTATAAAAGATTTGATATTAACAATTGTGGCGTCAAATTAAATTCTATCAAAATAAAAAGTAAAACCCAAGTGATACTATCTTTATTATTTACTTAATACAAATAGTACCATCTTTAATTTTTATACAATAAAACTTAAGTATACGTATATCTTATTGAAGGATCTTCCTATTCCAATTCGAATGGTTTAAATTCCTTTTAAATGAAATTATTATATCACAATTCATTCAAAGAGTTTTTTCAATAATTTTTGCTGGATAGTTGCTTGTCCAATCAATTATGGCGCCCGGCCAATTACCGACATACGAGTCACAGCCGATTAGTTATCGACATCTTTATGTTTAATATTCTGTTTGCCGCTAGGCGCGTTTTTTGTATTCATGCCCTACCGGCAGTTTTTCTTCTCTCTAACCGTTTTTGTATACGATGTATCGTCAAGTCTGTTTTTGACTAAATAAACCATCTTTCAATCATTTATTGGAATTCACTCATTCCCAACAAATGGTTATGGGCCCAGGACGTTCAAAAATATAAAAGAAAAGGACGTAAGAAGAGACGTTCAAAAATATAAAAGAAAAGGACGTAAGAAGAGACTTTAGAAGCAGTATTAAAAGATGAGTCATACGGACAATAGAAGTGATAATGTAGTCGAGAAGCTGTCCGACAGAAATTACCGGACATAGAAAACCGAGATAAAATGGCTCCTAAAAGGTAAGGGAACTACTAGGTTATGCACTCGGTGATATCATACTAAGCGATACAGCTACTACAGCCGACAGAAAATTGCACCAAACAAACGACGACAAGGCATTAGCGACTATAGGCTTGAGTTTAGAAATAGATCAACAGATACACGTAGAGGATTGCAAAAGTGCACACGAAGCATGGCAAACGCTCGAACAAATTCACGAGCCCAAATCAAGAGTAAGGATTATGCAATTGAAAAAGGCATTCTATCATCTACAAATGAAAGGCGATGAGCACATGTCTGCGTATATTGCCAGAGCGAAGGTTGCCGCCACCAACCTCAGAGACGCAGACGCTGAAGTAAAAGATGAAGACCTTGCATATGCGATACTAACTGGACTTCCAGACGATTATGAAAACTTAAATATGGCTCTAGCGAGTTTGCCGGACGACAGATTTACGTCGGCGGAAATAAAGAGAGTTCTGTTAGCTGAATACGACAGACGTCAATCCAGACTCGACGTTAGAACAGATTCGTCAAAAGAGGCATTGGTGATGAACAAAAGAAACGAAGATAAAAAGACAAAGACAACAGGTAACGAGAAATATAAGTCACTCACTTGTTTTAATTGCAGGAAAGTTGGTCACCTTGCAAGAGATTGCCGATTAAGGAAGGACGGACTTCATAAGAAACCTGGCGTTAAACAGGAAAAGAAATACGATGCACTTCTCATGTCCTTGTATAATGTCGACATCAAAGATACATGGATTTTGGATAGTGGAAGCACGCATCACGTGTGTAAGCAACGAGAGTGGTTCACCAATTTTAAAAAGGTAGATTCCGAGATAATTAATACCGCTGCGGATCCGAATAAACAAAATGGAGCGACGCTACGAGCAAAAGGTGTGGGCGATATATTTCTAAAAACGACCGTTGCAAATGTAAAAAGAAATATAGTCCTGCGAGATGTTTATTATGTCCCTAATATCAGAAAGAATTTGATGTCGGTCTCACAAATGGAGCGAAAAGGGAAAGAGTTACTAATACGGAACGGTAAAGTAAAAATTAGAAATGTCGCTACCAAACGAGTAGTATGCGAAGCATATAGGCGAAATGATTTATATGTATTAGGTGTCGAGTTGGACCCTGATGCACCACGAGAGCTCATGAAGGAATCTTGTACGTTAGAAATTGATCTGTGGCATCATAGGTTCTGTCACGTCGGCAATAGCACAATTAAGAAATTAGCGGAAGCGAATCGTGTTATCGGATTGGACGACGCGAAGATGGACAGACACACATGTGAAGCATGCTGCATAGGAAAGGCAACGAAGACCGCGTGCGCTACCTTAAAATCAAGACAATCAAGAGAAGTATGTGAACTAATCCATTCGGATCTGTGTGGTCCTATGCCCGTGAAATCAATAGGCGGTAGCAGGTATTTCATAACGTTCACGGATGATTTCTCGCGAAATGTTACGGTCTTGTGTATAAGCTCCAAAGAAGAAGTTAAAAGCTGTGTAAAAAGCTATATTGCTAGAATAGAACGCGAAAAAGACAGAAAAGTAAAGAGATTCCGAACAGATAATGGATTAGAATTCTGCAACAAGGAATTATCAGAATACTTCAGATCTGCAGGCATTAAACATGAAAAATCAAACGTGGAGACGCCTCAGATGAACGGGGTAGCTGAGAGAATAAACAGAACCCTATTGGATCTGACGAGATCAATGCTCAAATCGGCACATCTACCTCCAAAATTTTGGGCCGAAGCAGTCACTACAGCAGCATATATCAAAAACATAGTATGTCATTCAACAATTCGTGATCAAATCCCATTCACCGTGTGGACCGAAAAGATTCCAAGCGTACGTCATTTAAAGGCTTATGGCTGCCTTGCCTATGCACGATTACCAGACCAAGGGCGAAAGAAGCTGGACGATAAAGCGGCGGAATGTATATTCGTCGGCTACGCCACGCAAACGAGAGGATATCGACTATGGTGCCCACAGAAGGGAGATGTCATCATAATAAAGCACGTTAAGTTTGCTGAAGATAAAATAGGACACGAGTGGATCTATAAAGAAGTGCCACAGAGATTCAAATATAATGAAGTTTGGCCGGGCGATGTAGACGACTCGACAACAGAAGAAATGGAGCCCGCACAAAAGCAATTAAGTTGTAAGAAGAAAAGTCCACCGAGATCGCCGAAAAGAACAGATGTAGAATTGGGAGATTCTTCGGAAAGAGAGACGGCAGAAGAACGAGAATCGACGGAAACTCCGAGAAGGGGCAGGCCCAAAAGGAAAGCTCGTAATCCTTACGGAAGAAAAGGAAAGCCTAAAGAAACCCAACAAATATGTGAAGAAGAGGAAGCGTCGACGGAAGCAAGTGATATAGAGGTAAACCTAATAGAAGTCAGGGAGCCGCAAGACATTAACGAAGCGCTGGCATCACCGCAATCTAAACAATGGAGGTGCGCAATAAAAGAAGAGGTAGATAGCTTAGTGCAACGAAAAACCTGGGAGATTACTCAGCTGCCTGAAGGGAAGAAATGCGTAGGATGCAAGTGGGTATTCAAACTGAAAGCAAATGCCGATGGTAAGATTACGAGGTACAAAGCTAGATTAGTGGCGCGAGGTTTCACACAACGAAAGGAAGTTGATTATGGCGAAACGTATTCACCTGTGGTAAACTTTTCAGTGATTAGATTACTATCAGCTCTGTCAGTAGAATATCAGTGGCACACCAAACACATTGATGTAAAAAATGCGTACCTATACGGAAACCTGCGAGAAGAGATATACATAGAGTTACCCCCTTTCACGAACGCTGAAAATGGAGAAGTGGCGAGGCTGCTGCGTCCCATCTATGGACTAAAACAATCAGGAAGGAACTGGAACGAAGAACTAGATACTTTTCTGATCGAAATAGGTTTTAAAAGGCTCAAATCTTCAAACTGCACATATCATAAGGAACATTGGCTAATAGCAATAATATACGTAGATGATATATTTATATTTTCGAGAAAGTCAAACTCGATCACTGAAGTGGTTAAAACCATAACAAGGAAATATGAAGTCAAGGATTTGGGAGAGATACACTTCGCGTTAGGAGTGAAACTTGACTGGGGGCAGCCTGATACAGTGAAATTAACACAGGAGAACTACATTGAATCACTGCTTGAAAGATATAACATGCGAGAGAGTAGACCGGCGTCAACCCCCTTGAACCTAGGAATAAAAATGAGCAAAGAGGATTGTCCGAAAACACCAGGCGAAAAGGAAGACATGTCACGCGTACCATATCGAGCTAATAGGATCATTGATGTATCTGGCTCAGAATACGAGACCAGACATCGCTTTTGCTGTTTCAAAATTATCACAATATAATTCCAATCCAGGAAGGTCTCAATGGAATCAAGCGAAACACGTCCTGCGATACTTGGGTAAGACCAAGAATGGATTGACATACAAAGCTGGAAACGAGCAACGGATTCAAGTTTATTGCGACACAGACTGGGCAGGAGAGCAAGATGACCGACATTCATACACCGATGTTGCGGTCATGCTAGGAGGAAATCTCATCCATTGGCGATCAACGAAACAGACTGTCATATCAACTTCCACAATGGAAGCAGAATATATGGCCCTGTCGACCGGAATCAAAGAAATAGTGTGGTTAGATATGTTTTTGTCAGAACTTGAACTTTCTTCTTTATTCACAGGTTGTCAAATGTTCTGTGACAATCGGGCAGCAATAGATTTCTCCAGAAACAGAGTGGAGAAAAACAGGACGAAACATATCGACATCGCCTACCATATTGTGAGGAAGAAAGTAGAGGATGGCCAGCTGGTCCTATCGTATGTGCCGTCCAACGAAAATCCTGCGGACATCCTTACCAAGGGATTAAAACGAATTTCATATAATCGTTGCCTGAACATTATGGGATAGGACATCGCAAAGTGGAAGATTGATGGATAGTTGCTTGTCCAATCAATTATGGCGCCCGGCAGATTACCGACATATGAGTCACAGCCGATTAGTTATCGACATCTTTATGTTTAATATTCTGTTTGCCGCTAAGCGCGTTTTTTTTGTATTCATGCCCTACCGGCAGTTTTTTTTCTCTCTAACCGTTTTTTATATACGATGTGTCGTCAAGTCTGTTTTTGACTAAATAAACCATCTTTCAATCATTTATTGGAATTCACTCATTCCCAACAATTTTCTTTTCCAACTAAAGTAGTGAGTTTAAATTCTCCTTCAAAACATTATAACAAAATTGTGTTACCTTACTCAATTCAAGTATTACCACAAAAAAGTAAAGAATTAACCATATAAAATAAAAAAATTTAATTTAAATAGAACAATTTTTCATGTAAAAATACTTGGCTATGGATTGAAAGATGTGGGCTGAAGCTGTGAACACTGCAGTCTACCTTAAAAATCGTTCTCCTTATAAAGCAGTTATAGAAAAGACGCCTGAAGAACTTTGGACCGGCAAGAAAGTTGACTTAAATCATTTAAAAATGTTCGATTGTTTGGCGTATGTTCCCAGAACTCAAAGAGACTAGTGAGTTACCAAAGGAAAACCACATATTTTTGTAGGTTATTATGAAGATACAGAAGAATATAGATTGTTTAAAAAAAAGGGAAAGTTATGAAGGCACGAGACGTTGTCTTTTTAGAAGACCAGTTTTATGTCAACAAGAAAGAAATTAAAGAAGATACAGACACGAATACTGTTCAAATTAATTTGACAGAAAAAGAACATGCAGAGGATTTTTTTAATGCTGGCCCAAATACTAAAAGAAATTGAAGAAATTTCCAAATAAGAAAGTTATCCTGAAGAAGAAGAAATTGAAAACTTCAATAACAAAAATATTGGAACAGAAGTTGAAATTGAAAGACATGAAGAAATCGGAGAAGAGGAAAAGAAGAAGAGATATCTAGCAGCAACAAATTTCCAGATTTTATAATATCATTCGACTCAAACTACTCAGGAACCGAACGATCCCAAAATTTAAAAAAAAGCCATAAAACGAGAAGACAATTTCCAATGAAAACGGACAATGAAAGAGGAGCTCGAGTCAATGGCAAGCAACAAAGTTTGGTTACTAGTAAATCCTCCGAAGAACAAGAAAATAGTAAAAAATAAATAGGTGTTTTGCAACAAAAGAAATTCTGCTCGTGAGATGTCAGATATAAGGCTTGACTCATGGCGAAAGGCTTTATACAAAAATTTGGCATTGATTATTTCGAAACTTTTTTGCCTGTAGTAAGATATTCGAGTATAAGATTGTTAATTGCCTTTTCTGCTAAAGTATGTTTAGACATAGATCATTTAGATGTGGACATGATCTTTCTAAACGGTGAGCTATCGAAAAACATATACATGTTTCAACTCAAAAATTTTGTAGATCAAGATAACAAAGATAAGATGTGTTTGTTAAATAAGGCAATATATGGCTTAAAAGTCTTTTAGAGTATGGAATAAAAAGATTCAAAAAGTACTATTTAAACTTGGTTTTCAGTCCAAGTTTGAAGCATGTATATTTTTCAAAGCTACAGACAAGTTTCTCATAATTATTGCGTTGTATGTTGATGATTTTCGTATTTTTTCTAATAATAGCTCTGAAAAGATAAAATTAAAAGAACAATTGATGAGAAATTTTAAAATCAAAGATTCGGGATAGGTCAAGGGAGATGCCTAGGATTAAACATTAAAAAAAATCAAAATGTGATAAGTGTGAATCAGAAAGATAATAGTTTAGAGTTACTTTTAAAATTTGATATGTCAGAAGCGAAATTAGTCTCAATTCCTATGAAAGCAAATGCAAAGCTAAATTGTACTGACAAAGTAAATACTGATGTGCCTTATCAGCAATTAATAGGAGCTTTAATGTATTTAGTTGTAAATTCGAGACCTGATATTGCTTATGTAACTAGTTATTTAAGTCAATTCAATATTCCTCATACTAATCAGCACTAGAAAGCAGGAAAAAGAATTTTAAAGTATTTAAAAGTTAGCTTAATTGATTATTGTTTAACATGTAAAAGAACGACTAATATGCATATTACAGGCTTTGCTGATTTGGCGAATGATTCTAATGATCGAAAATCTTACAGTGGTTTCGTCTTTATGCTAGCAAATGGATCCATATCTTGGGAAGCTCACAAACAGCGCACGGTAGCGCTTTCTAGTACAGAAACAGAATATGTTGCTATCTCTGAGTCAACAAAAGAGGCAATTCTTGTTAACTTAAAAGGCTTGTTAAATAAACAAATTATAACGAGCCTATAGTAATTTTTAATGATAATCAAAGCGCTCAGAGGTTAGCATCTAATCTAGTCTTTCACAATAAAACTAAACATATAGATGTTAAATATTATTTTATCAGAGAAACTATTGAAAATAAACAAATAATATTTAAATATGAATCTACTGATAGAATAATAGCAGACATTTTTACGAAATCATTAAGTAACGCCAAACATCTTTTTTCTGTCTTACAAGATTTAGAAATTGAGTTACAATCAATAAAATATTATTTTTATTCACTAGATTAAGGGGAAGTGTTAGTAATCTAGTGAGTTCATGCAGATGTCATGATTGTGTGAGAACACTGGAAAGAGTATGCGTGTTATATTATATAAAGCATGAATAGCGCGCAACGTTAATGTTTTCTTTTGTTTAGTTGCTAAGGTATGCTTTTTTGTTTGCTCCCTTTTAATTGCTCTTTGCTTCTAACATTTAACAGTTCGTCATAATAAAATTATCTTGCTAAAACCTGATTCTAACATAAAAATGTTAACCAGTTATTTACAACACTTACGTCTTTTTTATGTGCCATGGCCTTTAAAGTTGAAGACTATTCAGATTAGGAAATCTGTCACATCAAGGGCATAGACAGTTACACAAATTCTCTGTTTTATAAACACGAATTCTCAGCTTTAAAAATTTTAACAATTTTCTGCTTTAAAAACACATTATTTTCTATATATTTTTTGTTTGTAGAATACAGTTTGTAAAGAATTTGTTTTTAAAGCAGAGAATTTGTGTAATTTTTTTGAAGCAGAAAATACTTATTCTAACCTCACTCACATGTTCCTCAATGTCATTGATGTGACAGATCTCCTAATCCGAATAGTCGTCAACTTTAACAATTAATAAATATTACGGTTCATGGGACTGAACGACATTTCGGCGAGATTCTTTCATTTTATGCAAAAACGCATCGAATAAACCGAATAAGCCTAATTTCATTGATTTTTGAGATGATGAAGTTAAATTGTATAATTACCAGAAAAAGAACAGAATAGTTGCTTTCCATTTACACACAAGTGAAACTGAGTCTGAAGTGAGCTGAGTATTTCATATTCAGATTAATAATGTCATTATTTCCTAACTTTGGTTATCATTATCAAAAAATTATCATATGACAACACAGGTTTATAACCTCACTTTTAAAGTGAGTTACGAGATTCACTAAAGCATACAATCTCGATCCTGTGCAGATTATAAACAAAAACTCAGTTAAATCTCATTTATCAAAATGCAAAAAAAAACCGCGCATTCAACTGAGTTATGATGAATCACAAGTGAAAATTATCTGAGAATCGATGTAAATGGAAAGCAACTAATATAAAAAAAGAACATATTTTTCTCCTTCTACAATTAATTACAACATCGAAATTACATTTCAAAATTAATATTACACAATTTTAGTGATTTAAAGTCATTTTCTGGAAAACTTTATTTTTTGATGTTATGTCACGATTGTAACAAATGACGGATATGATGGTTCGTTACCAAAATATGACACTAGTGAAAATTTTTCTCAGAATTTTTGTACAAATTAAAACACTTTTCTACTGAAAAAGTTAACACCTTTTCTTAAAATTTTTTATATATGTAGATAAATACTCAAATATTATAAGGTTTTTCATATTATAATTTCTGAAAAACAATATCTTGAATTTATTCAGATTTTGTAAGATTTTATCAAAAACTTTAGAATAAAAAATCTTAAAATATTTCAGTATTCACATATAGAATTCTAGAAAAGATGTAGACTTCTGATATTTCTGAAGTACCCCATTTTGTATTAAAAAATCTAAAAATAAAGAACAATAAAGGACAAAATAAGAGTCAAACATATTTTTTAAATTGTCACACAATTAAAAAGAATAAATTACAAATAGAGAAAAGTAGAATTGAAAAAATATAATAAAATAAAAACATAGTTTAAATAAACAAATAAATTACAAATAAATTATAAGTTTCGGCTGCCGAATTTAGCCCTCTTCAGACATTAACTTATTATAAAAATCACTGTACAAAATTAATTATCGGAAATGTTCGCATATTCAATATAATCACAATTCGAGTGAGTCTTGATATAAAACTCGATATTATTCACATACGATTGAACAGTCAAATGTGTTTCATATCTCTTGGAAAAAGTTCTAGTTGATAAAAAAGATAAAAAGACTTCTTACGGAAAAATAAACACAACCAAATTAATATACCTAATTCTAACAAGCAATTAAAACTCACCAAAAATCATATGTAAATTGTTCAAACAAGTGTGTCCATATAAGTATGAGAACCCAAAATATGTAAAGTTTAGTGGAACGCAGATGTGTAAGATGGACATTGTGTATCGATTATAATGTACACTGATACGGATCAATACGGACTGAGAGAAGAGACTGTCAGTATCGAAGAGTCAAACTTATTTACACTAGGTATATATGCCTTGTGAAGAAAAAAAAATCTAAAAATTTTTTAAAGTTACAAAATGATTAAAATATTCTGAAAATTTTTAAAATTTGCATAAAAACTCTAAAAAACTATATGAAAAATTCTGAGAAAAATTTTTACCAAGAGAGCGATATAAAGGAGACAGTTCCATCAAAACGAAAGTTGTGTTCAAATCCAATTACTGATTTATAATAAACCTACTTGACTTTTCTCTCCTCTGCTTTTCCAGGTTTGGTACGCTGGGCTCTATCACCCATACGAGTACCATCCAATTTTCCCACGAGAGACATAACCTCACCGGTAGCTTCATCTCGACTGCGTCTTTCTATTAACCGGACATCAGCTTGTAAAACAAGATTGGAATTCTGTAAATATTAACGCAATATAATGCAACAAAATCGCAGATACAGCACACTGTAAATGTAACGTCATAAATATCATATAAATTGCACATTAAAAGTTGTACATTATAAAAAAGTTAGCATAGTAAAATAATTAAAAATAATTATTATGTCATCATTAAAAAATAAACAATTAAAAATGAGAAGCACAAACCGCTTTATACTCGTATTGTAACTGACGTGCAGCAGCGTCCGCCATGACTTGTTTATTAGATGCGTTCAGTATAAATACTACACAATCTGCTATGACCGCTCAGTGAGCTATTGCACCTGTTTGATCTATATTTTGGATCTATTGGAATATGCCAATTAGATACAAGAGCTCAATGAGCGCTCATTGAGCGGTTGTAGTAATGGGTGCATCCAGAAGCACGATTGCTCACTGAGCGCTCAGTAAGCTCTTGCATTTGATTGGCATATTCCATTAGATCTAAAAATGTAATAATTACCAAACAAAACTCGTACTTGTGGATGCACCCCTTTTGATGCATTGAATGTACCTCTTGTTTGGTCTAAATTTTTAGGCTGCGTTCCGTTCCATGCATAATACGCATAATGCATCATTCATCCTTGTTAGTCACCGAATATTAAACAAGAACAAATGATGCATTAAGGTAAGTATTCATGGTGTCGCTCGTCACTCGTATTCAGCGACAAACTCATTTTCAGCGTCAAAATAAATCACGTGATAGAAACTGACGAATATCAAGTGTCAATTTTTATCACGTGACCTTTTTTAACGCTGAAAATTAGCGTCAAGCGTCATCATGAAAAGGCATCTGAAGCGTCGTACTATTTTGCAGCTGACAAATTTCCTAACCTCAATAATCGATAACTTTAACGTTTGATATCTTAGTTTTCGGAGCAGAGCGACACTTATTTCCGCCAGATTCTTTCGTTTCGTGCAAAAACGCGTCGAATAAGTCTAATTTTATTAATTTTTAGCCGCTCTAGCTAAACTAATTATTCCCATTTTTAACACACATTATTGAAATGATATAAACTGATACATTTGTAATCTTTAAATATAAAATGAGAATTAATCTTCAACAAAATTTCAAGCAGTTTTGTAGGTCACGGCATTTCTTGCTACATACATTAGTACGTACTATTATTTGCAATTTTGTATACATTATTATATGGTAATAAATTATGTAATATTAATAACGCGTTTAAAATATTGTTTATTTAATAATAATAATAATAATAATAATATTTGTAATAGCCCACAGAAACTCCAAAGAAAAATATAATCAACACGAGATTATTTGTGCCAGAACCAGAATATGACATAGATTTTGTATGCAATCCTGCAAACCGTGATATTATTTTCAGTAATATTAAAAATCGAAAAGGTATTGGAGATATTGATAAAGTTCTCGAATATTCTGGCAATGCCGAGAAGCAAGAATTGCTTTTGCAAGAATTAAGTAAAATACCAAATTGTACACATCCTGCAGTAATTGAGTACGGGGATGAACCAAGATTGCTAAAGAAATGTGGCAGAAAACCACAATTTGACTTTGAGCCACAAGAGTTTGCTGAACTTGCCACTAATTTAAAAGCAATAAGAACCCATACACTTGGTCCTGTTACCGGACAAAGAAGCTATATACTTTTAGGAGATTTAGCAGAATTGGAAGAAGCATTAGTTCAGTATACACTTAGAAGATTGATGAAGCATGGATTTAAATTATTGTCAGTACCTGACATCATTCTTACTGAAATAATCGAAAGATGTGGTTTAATAGTGAATAATAATCGGACTTTAGTATACAATTTAGATTCTCATTATGATGATAATTATAGTTTATCTGGAACTGCAGAAATGTCATTAGCTAGCAAATTGATGAATACTATAATTTCCTATGACACACTACCAATGAAATTGGCCGCTGTCAGCCGATGCTATCGTGCAGAGGGTTCAGGTTCTCTAGATGAAAGAGGAATCTATAGGCAAGAGATTATATTGTTATTAAGATTAACATATAAAGATAAACTTTAAATTTTTTTTAATTGATTTTATTTTTCAACTTAATATGTTTGGACAGAGTTCATCAATTTACTAAAGTGGAAATGTTTGTTTGCTCCAAACCAAATCAATCTGAGGAAGTGTTTCAAGATCTTCAAAATATACAAGAGGAATTGTTCTCTTCATTAGGATTGCACTTTCAAATAATGGATATGCCATCACTTGATTTAGGTTCATCAGCTTATAGGTAATGCATTATGGATAATTATATTCCTACATCTATATACAAGGTATTCCATTTTAAATCACAAGATCAGGACAAGATAAATAACAATAAATAAAGGGCAAAGTAAGAGTCAAGCACATTTCTTAAAATTGTCACACAATTAAAAAGAATAAATTACAAAGAGAAAAGTAAAATTGAAAAAATATAATAAAATAAAAACTTAGTTTAAATACAAATAAATTACAAATAAATTACAAGTTTCGGCTGCCGGATTTAGCCCTCTTCAGACATTAACTTATTACAAAAATCACTATACAAAATTAATTATCGGAAATGTTCGCATATTCAATATAATCATAGTTCGTGTGAGTTTTGATGTAGAACTCGACATTATTCACATACGATTGAACAGTCAAATGTGTTTCATATCTCTGGGAAAAAGTTTTAGTTAATAAAAAAGATAAAAAGACTTCTTACGGAAAAATAAACACAACCAAATTAACATACCGGAATTCTAACGAGCAATAAAACTTACCAAAAATCATATGTAAATTGTTCCAACAAGTGTGTCCATATAAGTATGAGAATTCATTAAAATATGTAAAGTTTAGTGGAACGCAGATGTGTAAAACGAACATTGTGTATCGATTATAACGAATCGCTTTATTTTTGATTGGTACCGCAAAGGGACCTATCTTTTCAGGGAGATTTTTAAATTTCAAGTCAAATCATCCTATTGCACAAAAGAAAAGTACAATTTTTTCGCTAGTTGACAGAGCTTTTCTACTTTCTGACTTTATGTTTCATACAAAAAATTTGACATTTATTATTAACGTTTTATTAGATAATGACTACCCATTAACCTTTATTTTTAACACCGTTAATCAACGTACGAGAAAGTTACTTAAAAATAGACACACAATATGTAAAGATTTAGTTGACAATGTCTGTGCGAATGAATCTGCATTTTGGCTTACGGTATCATTTATTCCTTTTCACACAGAAAAATTTAAATGATTCAATAAAAACGACATCACGGTATTTTTTCATAGTCCTAATAAAATGGATAAATATATTAAAGTACAAAAGGATATTTGTCCCTATACATCTAAGAACAATGTAGTTTAAGATATCGTGTAATAATTGTGATGTGTCGTACAGAGATACGCAAACAGACAGACAATTGAAAATCAGAATTACGAAACATCGTAATCATATTAGACATAACACTTCTGTTCGTTCTGTCATAACGGAGCACAGGCTGCAGTATAATCATGATTTCCAATGGAATAATGTTAAAATTTTGATGAAGAAGAGCCTCGCTATAGGAAACGCTTAATTTCTAAGATGCTCAATATTTAAAAGCAGAAAAATAGTTTAAATTACAAACTGACACTGAAGGTCTTCACAAGGCATATATATA
>NW_017304917.1:198211-200595 GCF_001594115.1 Trachymyrmex septentrionalis
TGTGATTATATTGAATATGCGAACATTTCCGATAATTAATTTTGTACAGCGATTTTTATAATAATTTAATGTCTGAAGAGGACTTAATCCGGCAGCCAAAACTTGTAATTTATTTATAATTTATTTGTATTTAAACTAAGTTTTTATTTTATTATATTTTTTCAATTTTACTTTTCTCTATTTATAATTTATTTTTTTTAATTGTGTGACAATTTTAAAAAATATGTTTGACTCTTACTTTGTCCTTTATTTATTGTTATTTATTTTGTGTAGGAAGAGTCCTTCAATCAGGACAAGGTCACTTTAAATTTTTTTTAATAGAACCACTAATTTTTCATTTATATATGATGTATATATGCGCGCGCGTGTGTATAATGTACATGCGTGTGTGCATGTGTAATGTGACACGCACGCACGAAACCTATCCATCCACACACGCACGCGAAAAATAATTAATGAAAAGATATTTTATTATAAAGCTTCGAAAAGCTCTCGAGATATAAGCTACAAAATATGTAATGAAAAATGGGAGGTTCTATTTAAATAATTCAGCTTCTTTGTCTTTATTTTGACAACTCAAGATCAAATCAATAGTACCATATTATATCTCCCTTGAAAATGTTTGTCTGAAACATTTTTCTCTCAAATGAATTCAAGAGATATTTGAGGCAGTTATTTAAAACGTGACACTCAGTATATTTATATTTTTCATAAATGTAATTCTTTTTGTTTTAGGAAATGTGATATGGAAGGTTGGATGCCTGCAAGAAAATTGTATGGTGAATTATCCAGTTGTAGTAATTGCACGGATTATCAGTCAAGGCGCCTCAATATTAAATATAGAACGAAAGATGGAAATACAGCTCACGTGCATACACTAAATGGAACTGCGTGCGCGATACCTCGCATGTTAATCGCATTGTGCGAAACATATCAAACAAGACATCATCGTATCACTGTGCCAAATGAGTTGGTGCCTCTGATGAAGGGTAAAACACTCATTAAAAAGCAACCAATCGCAGATATGAGAATTTACAAATATAAACAAAAATTAAATGTAAAAGAAAAAGCTGGATAAAGTATAAATATTGCAACTATTGCCTATGAATGAATACTGTGATCGTAGGTTGAACACATTTCTTTTCTAAATCAAGTAAAAAGCATTATCTTTCAATAATATTAGAATGTTACCATGCAATTTTTTTCCTGACATTTGTTCATTCTATCGTAAGAAAGTATTATAAGGAATTGTTACCAAAACTCAAAATATTAAACACCACCTGTCCAGTATATTTTCTATAAACTAATACAATATTATTATACAAAGAAAGACAGGGATCCGAAAATTGTACGTACACAGAAATAAAGATTTTTTTTGTTATAATTTCTTTGTTATTCTGTATATATTTTGTAACGGAGTTATAAAAATGTAACACAAAATATTTTTTCTTAAAGTAATACAATTCAAAGATGTTGCAAATTTACAGTTCCTCCACATTGGATATTAGTGTTTAGTCCTTATTGATAATTTAAAAATTTTCTATTTTAAATACTTAATTCATTATGGAGGTCCTAACATTGACTTTTATTTATATCTTATTTATATTTTGTTTTTCAAGAATCCGTATGCCTTTTGCGATTGATATTGTTCTTGATCTATCTTGAAATTTTAGGATTATCGTTTCTTGTCACTAGCAACGATGCGTTTTCCTGTAGAGAAAAAAAATGCTGTAAAATAGTCATAAAAAATCATGGCTATAAAATATATAATGACTAATGGGCAATTGAGAGCAATAATAACATATAAATGAGAAGAATCGGACATTTCGTCCGAGCTATCATCAGCGATGTCCCATGTATATACGATGTCTATATGTAACGTGTAGAACAATACACTCATTAATTATTATGCACGAACAATTGCATTGATTATTGCTCTCAATTGTCGGTTAGTCATATATATATTTTTTTGTCCTTGTTTATCTCGAGAGCTCAATTTATTTTACTGTTATAATTCTATAAATTATAATTATAAGGTACAATAAATTCCTCGTGGATTTTGTATAAACTTTTGTAAAAAGCTACTTGAAGATCTAATCCTCTTCTTCTCCTGATTCAGATTCCTCTTCAGCATTCTGTAGCCATTCCACAAATTTTTTCATTTGGTCTAGAAAGAGCATTTTTCCCTTCACGGAATGTCCTTCTTTATACCACTTCAATATTACATCTTCCGATACAACTTCCGCTAAAAATCAAACATTTGTTTCTTCATAACAAAATTATCTACTGCAATATCTAGTTAAATTATATATACAAATTTATAATATATGTATTATTATAAATGATTTATTATATATAAAATCTTAGTGTTTGTAATTGTCATA
>NW_017304917.1:200695-204733 GCF_001594115.1 Trachymyrmex septentrionalis
TTCATGTTTTCATAACAGAACTCCTGGACTTTGAGGATGAGTGCAAGCTCAGATCTGGCAGTGGTTGTAAAAGCACCGAACAGTGGGGTATAAACTTTTAAATGTTTCAGTGCTTGTTCAGCGACTAACTCTTCTTTCTTGTTCCATTCAGCTTGGCCCATTACGACAACCCAAATCTACAAACAGTGAATGATAAAAATACTTTTGTGTCTTAATAAAGTGCATAAAAGAAAAAAAAACAGTTACCAATCCAATCACTTCATGTTCAGGAATGCCACTCCTTTGTGCCATTTCTTTGAGATCTAATGTAATGTCTTTCATCGGTCTATTTTCTGCTAAATCATCCAAGAGAAGTTGTTGCAAATCCCGCTTAGCTTCTTGACTGGCTTGAGCCTTGTGTAATTTGACAATATCCGCTAAGCCTACTGCTTCGAATACAGACCGGAAGTGTTCCTCTGTTCGTTTATTCGGTGGTACAAACTCCATTAACCTACAAAATATACGAATGGAATCATAAACAATATAGATAGCGAGTATAGGAATCGATTAGAATATTGAGAGAATTTCTTTAAATTGTACTATAATAATTAATATATTATAACTTTACCTTCCCTCAATACCGCCTTTTTTCAAAGCTGTCATTAAACTAGATAAACCCTTCTCCTGTTTCCAAGTAACAAAGACTTCCAGTAGAAAGTCTAATGCCAAATTGTCCTTAACAAGATGTTCATTTATCAGGACTGAGAGTACTGTGGGTGGTACGGAACCATTCGAGATCCATAGTGCGGTCATCCTAGCTAACTTGATTCTTTCTTTAGGTGAAAATCCTTTCATGAAAACTAATACTTTCTTCATTTCTTCCTCAAACATTTTCTCCAGATATTTGTAACGCCGCATGAGCTTGATAAAGACCTGTTTATTCAAACAATATTTATTTTAAAATTAACGAATGACCGTATAAATGAGAACATAAATACGATAGGGAACGGTCAAAGATTTTAGATAATTTTAAATAATATGATATATATATTCTTTGTTGAATCGAAATAATTAAGAATGATCATGCGCCGAAACATTCGAACATTTGCGTATATAAAATTAATTTATCACAAATATGATTGTATGCCAAAATGTTTGGATTTGCAACACATTTAATCTGAGACGCTAGTAATTCCCCCTAAATTAAATTTAACAGAAAAACTGTAATGAACTATACTACGAAAAATATTACCTCAACCAGGGTTCGAACAACTTTGGGATCTCTCAACTTTCAAAAAAAAATTTTTATTTTGGTAGACATACAATGTCCCAAAAACGAACGTAACAAAATCTAAAAAATTAGACAATGTCTCGAAATGTCAAATTATTTGATTTTTTTTATAAAACAGTGATAAAAACTTAATAAAATAAAATACTTATTATATTTACTTTTTACCTGTTCAAAATTTCGCATAGACTCCATGTCCTCTGGCTGTTCAAAAACACATGCACTAGTTTTAACTGGTTTGTCACCATCTTGAGCAATGGAACCACCAGGAACTAAAAGGCCTCCAGCTATCATGATGTCAAATAGTGCCTCTCCATATCGACGATAGTCCAACTTAGAACCAGCCGCATCCAAAAATTTAGAAATTGCTTCTAAGTCGTTACCAGCTTTCTCCAAACCAAGTAAAACTGCATCTCGAAATCCAGTTGGGTCATATTTTTCTCTTTCATCTACAAATTTCATCAAACAGCTTTTGTGAGTATAAGATTTTGAAAATTTATTTTTTTAATTTTATATAATAAAATAACAATTGCTTTTTACCTCTTTTTCTGGTCTTTATGCGTTGACCTGATAGTATCGGTTTTTCTATTTTTTGACTCATACAATACCCTTCTGAAAATATTATATAGATAAATGTAATTTATTTATGACAATATCTTTTACGTTGAAGTGATTATTGTTCTTTTCCAAGAACAATAATTAATTACGAGACAAAATTTCAAAATATTTTGAAGGTTGCGAGAAACGTGCAAACCTTTGAGATTTTAATATTCAATGAATATTTGCAAAAAAACAGGTAAACGCTCGAGTCCTTACATTCAATATGAATCTATTACTGTAAATCTGCAAAAATGTAAGCTGAAGCGCAAGAAAACATGTGCTTGACATAATTACGCTGTAACATTTTAACTTTGGAATCGTTAAAGAGTAAGATAAGTAAGATGATAAATAACGACGAGAAAAATAGTCTATATCTAACGTTGTTGTCGGGTATCTGTAACATGCAAGATCAGGGGATTACATATATAATGCTAGAATGGCTAATTCGGAGGTTAAGATCGCGCGCGATGCGTAACCACGATGGCCGAAGCCATTAAATGTAACTCGAGAAAATCCGTCGAAGCGTGTGCGACAAATCTGCCAACTCTCTCATAACCGATAATGTTTCCCGCTCGTTGCATTACTTACTTTGAAGCACGTACAAATTTTAGAACAATCTCTCCTGTGCGAGCGTATATGATCAATGTGAGATGTTTTAACGAAGACAATCACTCTCAATCGAGGTCAGCAAAATCAAAGAGACTTGAGCAGAGAAGAAACAATGGTTAACGAATTGTAGACGACAAACCGACAGATCAATTTCCACATGATGAAAGAAACCCAGGTGTGCTCGTACTCGAGACGAATTTCGTACGGTTCTGCGCATATAACAAATATAGGATGCATTTCGAACAGTGTTGCCAGATATCAGCAAAAAAATTTCCCTGTTGGTATATGAAAATCTCTCTAGTTTTCCCTATTTCTTTTTAATTCTCTTAAATTTCTGTTTTTTCAAATTTCAGTTTTGACACCGACGAGATATTATTAAAGACCGACATCCTTACAGAAGTTCGCATCCTTGTGAATATTGAAATAATTATTATTGAAGAGTTAAAAACTGATATTGTACTAATTTTATGATTTATTAGTTTAGTAGACGTATTTATGCATTTAGAATTTAATAATACTCGAATTTTCTTTAAAATTGTGATTTCAGTATTATCGTTAAAGTTTGATTATTAACAGAGATAATAACTGCAGAGAAAAAATTGTAATTTTTCGGCAATATACGAGTATATAAGATATTATAGCTTTACAAGTATGCATCTTTATTTATAGAACATTAATGTAATAAAAAATCATAAATTTAATAATATGTGACCCAAATATTTATTTATGTTACTAATAGCAAATTTATATCAATTGTTGATAATGTTAGCGTTCTTCAATTACCTCTGGGCCATTGGCTCTTTTTATATCGCCAAAAATTTATTCAGGATTTTTTGATGAAATCATAATTAAAAAAAAAATCAAGTATTATTGAGTTCTAAATGCATAAATACGTCTACTAGACTAATTTCTGACTATTATCAAAAATTTGAGGAATGGGAGTAAAGTTCTCATTCATGACTCCTGCATATATGTTAGAACGTGACAACACTTGGTTGCGCGACACGACGGAAGTTTGCATGATAACCAATTAACGTCTCGTTTACTCGAAAGTAATAGATATATAATTTCCACTGCGCGACAAAAGTTGAACTTAATTCTTTTTAAACTTTTGCCACGCGGCAGAAGTAATAATACATTTTTAGAAGTTTTGCATAGTGAGGCCGACTTAAGAACATAGAATTATTGGTTAGTGTGACAACTTCCGCCGCGTGGCAAGCGTTGCCACGTTCAGTGTGCAGGAGCCATCATTAGAAAAGCACTCACTGGTCTAGAATATCTATAATAAGAGTACGGACAATAGGATATAAAGATCGGTGATTGATCCGTTAAATTGAGGCAAAAGCGGAAGTTGCATACCCGTGTGTACTATCATGTAGTACGAGGTCTGGCTATTAAATAACGAGATTGCTTATGAAAAAGAGTTTTATTTTAAAAATTATTCTACAATTGAATGCTCCCCTTCAATGTACTCCCCTCCCCTCGCCACACACCGTTCCATTCGTTTTTTCCATTGGTCAAAGCAATGCTGGAAGTCTTCTTTTGTAAGAGCATTTAGGAGC
>NW_017304917.1:205091-208241 GCF_001594115.1 Trachymyrmex septentrionalis
TTATAGCACTCAGTCGGAGTTTTTTTTAATTTAACGAGAAATTTCACATTGATCCGTTGCTCGTGTTTTTCGTCACACATTGTTATCGGCACGAGAAAAAAACAAGTTCGTTTCTAACCTCTATAGAAAAAATACTACTACTGCGACAAAAACGTGTTTTCGTACTGGAATAGTAGACACTTCCAGCTATCCAACGCTGCATTCGTTTCCCACCCTACCCCTCTAGGACGCCTTCTACGCGCGCAGTCTCGTTATTTAATAGCCAGACCTCGTACACCATTTACACAGCCATTTACACTGTTTCCAGCGAGTTTTATGTGCGTTAGAGCCATCAGAGATGAGTGGTCTGTTTATTGGTCACTTTATTTGGCGAGTTATTTAGATTGAGAAGAAGAAGTGAGTGGCGAGTGAATTGCAGTGGATATTATATATTCTTTTAATGAAATAATAGTCATTATAATCTAATCTATTTGTAATCTTTTTTAGATGAACTACAATGTCTGGGTGTGTAGTAGATTACTGCACAAATTTTAAAAAAAGGTGTCATTTTCCACGAAACCCAGAAAGAAGAAAAATTTGGGCTAAAAACATAAGACGACGAGACTGGATTCTGTCTGATAATTCGACGTTACGTGAGGTTAGTAAGAATTTGCTTTTATGATTTTTTAATATAAATAAATTATTAAATGATGTATATTATTTCAGGTATATTTTGATGCCAATTTGCGCACAAAATGTTTCACAGAAGAAACATTATTTTATGTCAATCCTTCAACGTTTCAGTTTTTTAAAAGCATGGAATCAATAATTAAATAAAATTTGGAAGTTCTTTTAATTCAAAACAATATCACAAAATTTTTATGCAAGAGATTCCAAAACCTTCTGCATTTGCTGCTAAATTGTCACGATCTCAAAAATAAAATAATTAAACAATATTGCACATTTCATTCGAAAACGCTTTCTGTGATAATCCGCGATAACAAATCCAATTTGTTGTGCCGCAAGTTCACGGCACGGTTCGCGGATCCACAGAGGACTTCGGGAGATGACAAGAAACAGCTTTGTAGTTTGGAGTAGAAATATATTTAGCAGTTTTACACATATCATCATTGGTTCTTTTATTATAATTCCATTTAGCACTATTCGCATCGCAGTAGATACAGCTACAATTTCGATGAGGCAACGGGCAAAGTAACGCGATAAAATTTCAAATTACTGATTGACGACCGCATTCACAGTCGTACTTATATATCTTGATTTCCGCGGCAAGCCTTGGCTCTTCCGCGTTGGCCCATCAGCATTCCGCTTATCCTACGAGACCAGTTTACAAACGTCTTGCGTTCGCGTTTCTACTGTTTATACTCAGGGTCTTCTTTTATATTAATTATATTTAATAAATTCCTTTCGGCAAACTCGGTTTAACTTTTGATTGTTGATATTTTCTGGCACGTTCTTGGTGCAATTGTCATTTGTGTTATTCATTTGCAATTAGCATTCGTGACATTCCTCCTCCCTTGAAACAAGGAAATAAGATTACGAGTTTCCTTAACTCGCTTTATTACAATACAAAATTTTTTTCGATTTATAATCGTTTCTTAATATATAATATGACGTCATCGCTACGCCTTTTTATTTCTGCGTCTTCCCGCTTTTGTCTCCACTTATTGACTACATATAACATGATACATACAATATTAATTATAATTAAAATAATAATACCTGTTCCTACGGAATACATTATATATTTATTGTTGAATACATGATTTCGTTACTCTTTCCTAAATATTCCTCAATATCTCTTATGTCTAAACTTAATTTAGTTAGTTCTTTAGGATCTTTAATTAATTGTTTAAGGAGAGTACGTTTTGGAAGGTCGATTTTAACATATAATTCCTTTTCGAAATTATACGTTAAGTTATATTCAGGTAGATATGCTTTAATATAATGCGCGTTTTGTGATGATTGTGTTCGTAATGTTAAATCCGGTGTAAATAGTTTATAATCTCCGTTTAATTTAATTCTTCCCGTTTTCTTAATTTCTATTTCGCTTTCAAAATTATTACAAACAATCGAAATTTTTTGACTTTCCTTGGTGGAATATAACTACGTTTGAGCTTCCATCACGTTAGCGCAATCTCACCGACGAGATACTATTAAAGACCGTCAACCCTGGGCAAATTTTCGGCGGTATAAAAAGGGGTATCCGGAGATAATTGAAAAAAGCTTATCGACAATTGATATAATTTTTGCCATTATTAACATAAATATTTGGCTTATACATTATTAAATTCATGATTTTTTATTACATAAATGTTCCATAAATAAATATGCATACTTATAAAGCTGTAATATCCTATATATTGTAGAAAAATTACAATTTTTTTCTTTGCAGTTATCATCTCTGTTGATAATCAAACTTCGATAATAACACTGAAATCACAATTTTAAAGAAAAATCGAGTATTATTCAGTTCTAAATGCATAAATACGTCTATTAAACTAATAAATCGTAAAATAAATACAATATTATCAGTTTTTAATTCTTAATCATTTCAATATTTACAAGGACGCGAACTCCTATAAAGATGTCGATCTTTAATAGTATCTTGTCGGTGGCGTAATCCACAAAGTGGTACTAGATAAGACGTGTTCATTTTCGTAGTTTTGGAATTGTCCTGGCACGTTTATAAATATTAGTACTTCGCATTGCGCGTCGGATTTAATGTAATATATTATACATATTGTTATGTCCAAACTCTTAAAAATTTGGTCAAGGAGAGGAGAATGGAGAGGGTATAGAAGGACGGTTAGACTCAATCTCACAGGTATACGCGCAGAGGCGAACACCTGTGAGTCATACGTACCTTTTTGGTCCTGGAATATGGGTTCCGAAAGAACAGTGCGAACGTCGGTCCTACTTTTTGGGTCAAGGAACTTAATCCTTTTGACCCGGGACTGGACCTCGTGCGATCTCAAATATTAGAGGGAAATAAATGCGAGTGGTAATTTAAAATAAATAGAAGCTGGCATCTTCATTTCTAATATAAACTTACATTTATTTAAGCAAAATATTATTATTAGATTTATACAGAACATATGTATATATATACGAGTATATATATATATATATATATATATATATATATATATA
>NW_017304917.1:208341-215967 GCF_001594115.1 Trachymyrmex septentrionalis
CCGAAAGAACAGTGCGAACGTCGGTCCTACTTTTTGGGTCAAGGAACTTAATCCTTTTGACCCGGGACTGGACCTCGTGCGATCTCAAATATTAGAGGGAAATAAATGCGAGTGGTAATTTAAAATAAATAGAAGCTGGCATCTTCATTTCTAATATAAACTTACATTTATTTAAGCAAAATATTATTATTAGATTTATACAGAACATATGTATATATATACGAGTATATATATATATATATATAAACATATTATTAATTTAGTTACAATCGATTCGTTTATGTTAAAATAGTTGAGTTAGTTAATGTAGTTGTGGGGATGTGTGCGTGTGTGGGAGTGGATAAGAGAAGAAAAATAGAGTCATTGGGAATTGGAGACAAGAGAGAGAGAGAGGAAAGTGGTGCAGGAGCACATCGGGGTGCTTATAGAGGATGGTGTAAGGGGATTCCGGGAATATATACAGTTACCAGTCTATTCCATTCGCTGGTGGGGAAGGAATAAAGTCGAAAGAGCCGATCCCAATCGAACGGGATCTGTTTGGAATGGAGGAGGTGGGAGCTGATTTAAAGGAGGAAGGAAAAGGAATCGCTCTTCGAGAGAAGGAGGGCAATAATTGAGGATCTCCTGGATAACGGGGTCAATTACGGAGGAATAAGTCAGGTCTAATGGTTGCGATTGCTCATTGACTGGCGAGTATGATATTTCTAAATAATTGTCATCGGTTGTGACGGTATGCTTTGGCTAGATAGATGGCTTCGCCTATTTCTTCGGATATACCATAAGAAGTTTGTCCTCATATCTTTTTAGAAGTACGGACACACACTATAATCGAAGGGTTAAATATATGTATGTTTTCGTTAAGCGAGTATATATTTGTGCGTGCGTGCGTGCGTGTGCGTGCGTGCGTGCATGCGTGCGTGCGTGTGCGTGCGTGCGTGCGTGCGTGCGTGTGTGTGTGTGTGTGTGTGTGTGTGTGTGTGTGTGTGTGTGTGGATGACCGGATGGAATGGCAGGCCGACTTACTGTTTAACTGCTTGGTCCACGAGATTTCGGGTAGATATTGGTCGATGATGACGAAGAGGCCCGTTGTCCACGCAAGAACGCCAGGAGGGTAGTCACAATGGGCAATGATTCCAATAATATTATAGTTTGATGCACTCGCGTATGCAAACTGGCGTGAACGGGTTTATTAACACGATTTTTCACTGAATGCATTGACGTGAACCCGCTTGGTTTGACTCTAGTACTGACGCTCTGCGCTCGGGACCTCTATTTATATCCCGAAAAAAAAACATACTGCCCTTTGTCTAGGATGCAATAGTGAGTTGCCATGTCGCGCAAGATTTATGATTCTTATAGCGTCCTATCGTTGTTAATCTAAAGTGCATCGTTAGAGGGGTTTCGAGAAGAAAAGAAATGATTTACGTTTTTCTTTAAAAAGAAAAGATTGCTTCAGACGGATGACGAATTCTGTTATCTTCGCGGAAAATATGGTTAGGTTAACAGACGGTTACCGTGCACAACTAGTTTTACGTGCAGGGCAATCATTGTCAGTCGCGAGTCCAATCTTACATAACGCTACCGTGAGAAGTTATCCCATGCGTTTTATGATTTTTTAAGCGCGACGTGGCGCCTGCTTTCTTAAGATGAAATTATTGGTCAGTCTGGGACGACAAAGTTTGGATTTTTACTATTACGTGACTTCGGTGCATTTATAATATCTTTTGCAATCTTGTCACCTTTTGGGCCTGCATTAAGATTATTATTATATTCCTTCCGAGTTGATTTTTGCAAAGCCTGTCCGGTCTCTCTTTTCAGATCTATCAGACCATTATCAGAGGATTCCACTCGAGTCTCATGGATGCCAACCGTAGTCGCAATGTGGAGCTGATTCTCTCGAAAAAAAAGAATCGTGATGTCTATAGGACGTAACATTGGAAACGATTGCTCGCAAGTGTACGTCATAGTATCTCGTATGCATCTATTTAAGTCATTTTCATAGTAACGTATAATGATTATTCTCCTTATCTAATGCTATTAATGGGTGATTAATCTTTACGAAAATAAACACATTCGAGTGTAGGTAAGAAGATAGAAGTATTATTTTGTATGTGGAGTACGCAATTATTGAAAACTTAAGCGTAGTAAATACGTAAGGATTAGAGTAGAATGCGTTAATTGATATGTATTTTTGGATAGTACTCTAATTTTCTAACTTTATTTGAAATGGAAAATGCAACCCTTTCGTTAACTGTGACGCAAAATATTATTATCTGTTTTAACGATAGCAAACGAGTGAGTATTGACCCTTCCTTCGCCAAATAATCTACCGTTTTCCCTACGTCCACTGTCAAATCTATCATGATGGCAGTAAGTACTTGTAAATGTTCATCTAAATCTTCTCGTTGCGTATATACGAGGGTCGTTCGAAAAGTCCGTGCAAAGTCACTGCTGATGGCACTACTGGCGCGTATCAAGGTTAGATTTAGTTAGTAGCATCTCTTGGAGGAACACACACCAAGTTACAGCCAGATCGGTCTATTTGTTTGTGTTTGGCATTCATTTGAATCGAGGAAGTCGAGGGGGGTTTGTTTCTGCAATCACGTCCTCGTTTCCATAAAATCTTTTTCCCGCCAGCCATTTCTTCATATTGGGGAACAAATAGTAGTCCGAGGGAGCCAAGTCTGGAGAATAGGGGGGATGTGAGACGAGTTGGAACCCTAATTCCATTAATTTTGCGACCACAACTGCTGAGGTGTGAGCTGGTGCGTTATTGAAAATCACTCGACTTCCTCGATTCAAATGAATGCCAAACACAAACAAATAGACCGATCTGGCTGTAACTTGGTGTGTGTTCCTCCAAGAGATGCTACTAACTAAATCTAACCTTGATACGCGCCAGTAGTGCCATCAGCAGTGACTTTGCACGGACTTTTCAAACGACCCTCGTATGTCTAATTGGATTTCCATTTTCCTCGTAACATTAAACAATAAATTTTTAATTTTAGGCCGTTGCCTTTTCGAGATTAGTGATATGTCCAATAGTCGCATTTAATATTTTTAATTGATGTTTCGCTGCATGTTGTAATATCTACTGATTATCTTATAGTATCTGTAGTTGCTCGTTTATTCGCTGTGTTTATCATCAACATCTATTGTACCGAACAGTGTTTTGCTGATTGCGCCAATGTTTATTAATTCTCTTTTATTTCTATTGGAGTTGTATAATATTCTTAACTGTTCTAGCGATGCGGTAAGTTGAATATTTTCTTTTTCTAATATCGCATCATATTCGCACATATTTGTTGTGCGTTTCCAACAATGACCTTTTCACATCGCTTTTCCGTATTTTTTAAATACTTTTAAATCTTGCAACTGCTCAGATCGAATCCTGAGGGCAGTAACATTTAATTACAAGTTTCCATTCCGATGCTTCATCAACCCGATTTCTTTGAAATATATGTCGGGCGTACGACGGATCGATTCCCAGCGATATGTTGGTGTGGAAGTGTAACTCGCTCCATCCATATAACTCTACACAAGCAGTATCCTATAAAGTAAGGATTAATATTATTTTTCTGTGAATCCTTATCTTGCCGTACTGTTATTTTGCGTCTTAATTATTTTATTCAGTGCTCTAACTATCCGCTTAATGCTCGATAAATGATTTCAATCGGTTTGCGTGTACGCGTATTAGTTTTCGTTCCATTTTTATCGTGTAATTCACATCATTATGTTTTTCTATTACTATATAGGGACCTATCCATTTCGATTCTAGCTTCTTCGATCGGCTTCTTCTTATCGTTTCGTCATCGAGTAGAACCGTGTCATCCATTTGAAAGGTTCTTTCTCAACTCATTTTATTGTATTATTTTTTTGCCTAAATTTTGGCTTGTCTTACATTCTCTCTCGCCACCTGACTCGTTGCGCGAAGTCTTTCTCTCAGCTCTTACACGTAGTCGTACGCATAAGTCGATTTTGGAGGTTGTAATAGAGCGATTAGTATTGTTGCTTGATGGCCATATATAAGTTTGAAAGGCGTATATCCTGTGGCAGTATGAGGGATAGTATTATTTGTGAACATAGCGTAGGGGGGGTAACCATTCGTCCCAATTCGTCTGTTCGTTGTTTATATAATGTCGTAAATATTTCGCGAAAGTTCGGTGTGAATGCTCTAATGCCCCGTTACTCTCGGGATGATAAGCCGTTGTCTGTATCTTCTCAATCTTTAGAAGTTTACACACATTCTTAAATACTGTAAGAAATTTACTAGGTATAGACACAATAGAGATTGAATAGAGATTGAGACAGCGTCAGGGCTGTGTGGTTTAGTGGCAGAGCGAAAGTCTACCAACTCGGAGGAGAGACCAGGCCTGGGATCGAAACGAGGAGCGTCCTAATATTTTTCTCTGTTATCATCAATTGTTTACAACTCAAAAGTGGGATTAGTGTGCCTGCTACCTCTTAGGGGAAGGAAATTAGAATTTTAGAAAAATGTTCTGGAGTCAGCTGCCCTTAAGGAATCGGAATTGGTGACAATAATGCCCGAAATGTGCTCGGAATGATTCGGTAAAAGAGGGACTGGGACTCAGATACAGAACAAGGACAGAAATAATAAATAGCTCAGATGACCAAGAGATGCCTAGATGGAGAACACGAGAATTGGTTGGTTGCCCGGTAGATGGCGGTCGTGCCCGCGGGGACCCCAACGACCTCTGGAAGAAGATCCTGGATATAGCGGGAAAATGCCATGGGAACATTCTAAGTCGAATGTGTTGTCAGGCGGTTGAGCTCATTAGGGACTTTGTTTATAATTTTAATATAGTTTTCGACATCCTTCGTGATGCCACGCCAGTCATGTAGCAATCTTCTTTTTATCGTTAGTGATACCCCCCCTGCGGGTGCATCATGATATTTATATAGTATTTGCTGTTTCTCTTCTTCTGTATATTCCATCGTGGTGTCCTCCTTGTCTTCTTTGTTATCGTCTTCCCTTTCTTTTGCCAACGTTGTGTACGTGTTTGTCGTTGGATTTCGACTCAGAGCATCGGCATTGGTATTACCCTTACCAGCCTTCTGTATGATCTTATAGTCATACTCTTCTAATTTCAATCTCCAGCGCATTAATCTCGAGCCTGGATCATTTACACAAAAAGCCAGACTAATGGTCAGTTACAATAGTAAAGATCGTACTGTATAAATATGGGCGAAAATATTTGACAGCCCAGACTATCGCTAACAATTCTTTTTCTGTAGTGTTATAATTTTGTTCGGCTTTGTTTAGTATTCGACTCACGTAAGCAATCGGACGGTCTTGACCTACGAGGCCTTGTGGTAATACAATCTCAATTGCAAGTTTCGACGCGTCAGTGGTTACCAGGAATTCTCGAGTAAAATTCCAGCAAACGAGAATGGATTAAAATGGATTAAAATTTTTTTAATGCGCACTTTAAATCTATGAAAATGGATTGAATGGATTGAAATGTATTGAATCCGAACTGACACTAGTTTAATATTCGAAAAAAAAAAATATTTATATCTAAGGGTTACAAATTTTATTCCTAAGACATTTATAATAATTATACCTGAAATTAACTACTTCAAATTGTCATTAAAAAACACACCTTTAGTGGGATTTAAACCTGAGACACCTCTGGATTATAAATCTTCTACGTTACCCATTACACCGCTTCTTCTATTGGTAAATGTGTTATTCATTCTTTCTACTTCAATTACAGCTAATCTAGTAATGAAATTATATAGATAATAAAAATACCACTATTTAACAGATATAATAAAGTAAAACAATTTACATTACTATGAGACAATATTGAATAAGTGTCGAATAATCTAATCTCGCTTGGCCGATGTCAGGCGCCGTGATTAGTCTAATATTCGTGTCACGAGTGCTAATTGCACAAGTGACAATTGCAACACAAACGTGATTAAAAAGAACATAGCTCAATTATTTTTACGTTACAATTTTTTTGAACTTAGTTGGATTAAAACGAAAAATTTCCTACTCATAATTTTGAATAATTTAAGTAACATTTATGGTCCATTTTTAAATAAAAACTGTTTTTATTTAATTAGATTGAAAACTGCATTTCATATTCAGAATATTGAATTGAGCAATATTTATATTGCACAGAAATTGCTGATATTATTTTTTAATTTAACTGAATTAAAAAAACTACTTCCTATTCACAATTCTGAATTGAGTAGTATTCACGATGCACAGAAAATGCTAATATTATTTTTAGATTGAGAGGTATAGAGATATGCTCTATGCAATTTCTATAAATAAATAAAATGCATTCAAGATTGAAAAGGATTCATTTTAACATTCATGAAATACATCCGTATTTCTAAAAATCTGAATCCATTTTAATCTATTTCAATCCATTCTCATTTGCTGGGTTTTGGATAACTTAGTATGCTGTTGTGAGCTTCACTTTTAATAATTCGAATGCATTCTGTTGTTCCATTTTCCAGTTAAATGTAACTTCCTTTTTTGTCAAGCTTGTTACAGGCTTCGCAATTTTCGATGAATTTCCGGTAGCAATTCGATAAACAATTGTATATCCTTAATTTTTTTTGGCACAGGAAAATTTTCTACAGCGCTTAATTTATGGTACTGGGATCTGGACGTATTCCTTCTTCGATTATTATATTGTTCGAAATATATTACTTCCTTTCGTAGAAACTCGCACTTGTGTTGTAATTTCAAATTGTATTTACGTAATCGTTGCATTACTTCGACAAGACGCTTATTATGTTCCTCTAGACTTTGTCCGTAAATAATTATATCATCTAGATACACGAAGCATCTCAAACCTTGTATTCCCGCTAATATTGTGTTCATTAGCTTTGAAACGTCGCGGGTGCATTTCGTTACCCGAACGGCATTCGGTTAAATTCATAATGTCCTTGCGAGATAGAGAAGGCAGTTTTATTTTTGTGTTTTTCACTCATAGGAAATTGGTATCTCGATGCTAAATCCAGTGTAGAGAAATATTTGGCATTTTCTAACTGGTCTAAAATATTACTTATGTTTGGTAGAAGAAATAAGTCGCCTATTAATTCGTTAAGTTTCCTGAAATCTACCACTATTCTAAGTTTTTGTTTTCCTGAAGCGTCATTCTTTTTTGGAACACCAAGCGGCGCGTTCCACTGACTCGCGTTAGAACGAATAATATCATCTTGTAGCATTTTCTTTATTTGTTGGTTCACTTCTTCCTTATGTTTTTCTGGCAACCCATATGGTCGCACATTTACAGGTACACTATCGGTGCGCATATTAATTTTATGCGCCACCGCTGTTGTGTGCATTAATATATCTCCTTTTAAGTAGAAAATGTTATTGAAGTCCTAGCATATTTGCTCGATGATTTTCTTTTCTTCTTTATCTAGATAGTTCTTATCTAAACTATGCTAATATTACGCTTTACATTCGAAAATGTGCTTATATTTCAATGGGTTTATGCCTCATTCACGCTCTGTTATCCGTATTCTAAATCCTAACATACTACACACAATGCTTGTTTTCCTGCTGGAGCTAGCTGGAATAGAATCTTGCGTATTGGCTGCGGCGCTGTCAGTACCAGCCAATGCAGTGGCAAGATT
>NW_017304917.1:216067-232862 GCF_001594115.1 Trachymyrmex septentrionalis
TTAGAATCTTGCGACCGTATTGGCTGCGGCGCTGTCAGTACCAGCCAATGCAGTGGCAAGATTCTAATCCAGCTAGCAATCCAATAGAAAAACAAGCATCATGTGTTTTAAAGCCTGTGGCACACAATGTGCCTCGTTTTCCTCTCAACCAGGGGTCGTAGATTTTGAAAGGAGGTGAAAATTACAAAAGTAAGCAAAGATTACTAGGTATTGACCAATTCAATTATGAATACTTTAGTGAATTTGTTCACTTTTGTAATTTTCATCTCATTTAAAGATACACAATCGACTGGTGTTGCTTGTCGCAAAGTTACTCTACTAATGGTTTCTGCACACAGAACGCGGCAACGCTTGCGTGGCGGAAATTGGCGCGACAGCCAATCAACATCTCGCTTACTCGGAAGTAATAGATATACAATTTCCACTGCTCGATAAAAGTTGAATTCAATCCAACTATTGCCACGCAGCAGAAGTAGTATTACATCATTTTTAGAAGTTTTACACAGTAGGGACGACTTCAGAACATAGAATTATAGGCTAATGCAACAATTTCCTCCGCGCCTCCAAGCGTTACCGCGTTCTGTGTGCAGAAACCATAAAGGTTTAAACACCACAGTGAATAATGAGTCATCCAATCAGAGCTCTGGTGTGTAAGTTCGATATTATATTCCAGAGCTCTTATTGGACAACTTGTTATTCCTTGTTCTCTGTGTCTATTATATTTAAGCCTTAAGAGTGAAGACATAAGCAGTCCTCTCCGGGATTGGTGCTGCCATGTTTCACTTTATTAATGTGTTAGTGAATGTAAAGCGAAGAGCACAGACTCTTGCATAACGTATAACACATAATGCAGAAATGTACCAATCAAAGTCCTTCGTTTCTTTTTTTTCCATAAAATAAAGGATTCTGATTGGTTCAATTTTTTATTCTTTATGTGTTATACGTTATGCAAGAGTTTGTGTTCCCCGCTTAGGTTCCGTCACATGCGGCGTAACTTGCGTAAGCGTAACTTTCGCCGACCAATCATATCATTTCACTCAAACATCAGTTTCCGCTTAGTTACTTATGCTTTTTACGTTAATTTTGTCGTTACGCCAAAACATGGTGGAATTACCATGCGCAAAATCCAATTTCTGGCTCATTTTAGCTTATTTTGTCTAAAAAAAATACACATGAGTTTTAATTTTGCAACAGTACAATTATAGAAGTCGTGCGCCCCTTTGCATTACGTGGAAAGTCGAAACTCATGTAGAACAGTGCAATTGAAGAGATGGGCGGAATAAAGGCACAACTTTACTTAGACCGGAATCAGACTACTTGAAGAATGAGATTGAAGATTGAAAGATTGAAGTTTGACCAATCAGAACAAAAGGAGTCAAAATTTTTTTGTTTTTATTGGTGAAATTTCAATCTTCAATACATAGTCTGATTCCGGCCTTAGGCTGTTTTTCCGGCGATTAGTTTTTTTATATAATATTGAGCATAATAGAGAAATATTGTAACATGTCACTTCTTAAAGACATTACATAAATTTATTTCATATTGTATCATTTGTGTATAATAAAAAAGTAGCAAGTTATTTTAATTTTTAGTAATATTAAGATTTTGTAATTAGGCCTTTATTCCGCTCATTCCCTCAATTATAGACCTTATTTTCCTCTGTGACAGATTTTCTAACCTCAATAGTTATCAACTTTACCGCTTAATATCTCAAATCACAAGGCAAAGCGACATTTCTTTTGCCAGATTCTTTCGTTTTATGCAAAAAAACGCATGAAATAAGTCTAAAAGTGGTCTCACAAAACTTTCTGATTTTAATAATTTATTCGACCATCCGCTTGATACGGATATTAAGTGTCAATTTTGATCACGTGATCTGTTTTGACGCTGAAAATAAGCGTCGTAACGTGAAGTAAAAACCCAGTCTTACGCATGGTGTGTATATAGATATTTATATCTGAAGATGCCTTTTCACGCTAAAATGTTCGTTTTCTAGCATTAAAAAATATCGAACCTAACCTTTGTAATCTGTAGCGAGGAAACAATATATTTCTACCGTGTATCTGGCTGTGTTCGATTTTCACGCTTACATGCTTTAAGCGCTTATAAGCATTGCTCACGATGTTCGCTTTGGTGGTGTAAGCAATCAGAGATGCGTTCATAACATCATCCGTGACGTCATATTCGTGCTCACAAATGCTTATTTCATCGAGGTAGAGCAGCAAAAGCGTGTGCACAAATAAGCGCTTATTGGCCAAAATAAACAGTAATGTTCGATCCTAACCCTAATAAGTTAGATCTATGTGTGTTTTTTCATTAGAGAAATGTTTAACGAATGTGTATGGGATTGTGTGTATATAATGCTTTCGTAATATACTTATATACAATATCTACAAACGTTTTCCGATTTGTGTTAATAAAAAAAGAATTTTGTTGTTCATCAACAAGGAATTAGATGCTTAAATTGTCGAAAAATAGGAAGATTTTATTCATCATCAACACATAAAGTTCTAGTTGATTTAGAAAATGCAACTGGGAACATATACACGATATCTCTAATTCCCTCTAATGAAGTACCACGACTTGAATACACTTTCGGTAAAAAAAAAACAAGAGTTACAAAAAAAAGTTACATTAAAAAAAATTTACAAAATTGTAATATTTGTTAAAATAATACCAATGGAACATTTACAATAAATAAATATTTATTTTAAAGAATAAAACTTAAATCAAAGTATTACTTTTTATTGAATAAATTTTTATTCACTATAAGAGCAAGTATCTTATTGATACTATTTAAAATAAATATTTATTAAAGTTTTATAAATTTTTATTTTTAGTGTAGAAGCGAATTACTCACGGTCAATTATCAATTACGTGCTTATGTGCCCAAGCTTAACAATAGCTTACAATAGCCAAAATGAATTTATATTACAAAAATTAGCTCGCCAACGTTGGAAAGTTGAATAGAAATGAACATTTTAGAGTTAACCACAGATAAAATTTTATAGAGTGAACACAAATAAAATAAACATCTAACATTTCATTCATAGAGCTTATAAATACTACTAGAGGAATGATCTATCCAATCAATGAGTGGAAAGTGTGAGCAAGACTAAGAAACAGAAAATGTATATTTCTGTCTTGCTCAATAACTTTTCTTCTTTCTGCGCATGTGCCAAAAGAGGATGAAAGAAGACAGAAATACATTTTCTGTTTCTCAACTTGCTCACAGTTCGACACACATGCGTATTTGCCTTTTAGTAGTATAAGCTTTATGGTTGTAGTATCTCATGAAATTGTAAGGCTGGGTTTTCTCTTGACGCTACGACGCTCATTTTCAGCATCAAAACAGGTAATCAAAATTGACGCTTGATTTTCATCCAAAAGTCGTTAGAGTAAAATCACACGGTCCGAAATAAAATTGCGGAATACAGAATGCGTCATTGAAGCAATCAATCAGCGCTATTCCATACTTTTTTACTACGCAAGTTTTGTATGCTATGTTTACATGATGCACCAAAGGTATGTCCAGCATGAATATAATTTAAAAACTACTAACTTCATGTTAATAATTTGCTTATTAAAATAAAAATATAATTTTTCAAATTGTAAAAACAATGATCATTGTTGTAGTATTTAATGTTTTACAATTAATATTTACAATTTCATAACAATTTTTTGAACTGCTTTAACACATTTACTATCATTTTTTCGCATTGTGAACATAGCACACAAAACTGACGTGATAAAAAAGTACGGAAAAGGGCGCACTGAAATCGCACGTAATGCATCATTGTTTTTTTTATCTTGGTATTTATATTTATACACTCAGATTTTGTCATTTTGTTTCAATCATCTCGACATTACGCAATTCCATCATATCAATCAGCATCAAATTATTTTAATCTCTCAAAATACGACGATTTTTTACAAGAACAATGACGCACTCGCTATTCCGCAGCATCAAATGCGGAATAGTTCTAAGTGGTTGTTTCAATGACGCATTCTCTATTCCACACTGTGCGATTTCACTCTTAGCATTACTTTACGTAACGCAAGGGCATGCGTTACGAATTGCGTTAAAATAGCTCACAGAATACAATTTTCTAGTGAAATTTAATATAACGCAAACTTAAACGCAAATGCAACGTAAATTGATGATGCCATGCGTTAAGACGCATTTACAGAATATGAAATCGTAAAGCATGCGTTATAACTATAACGCATGCGTTAAAAAGTTTCAGAATAGCCCTGCAGGTTAGAAAACCTCAGGTTGCTTTCACATGCAGCATAATTTGCGTAAGCGTAACTTGTGTCAGCCAATCAAATCGTCTCAAGTAGAATAATGCGTAGTAGCTGATACAATTTGGGTGCATTCGTTTGCGCAATGACTAGCGCATCCACTGCTTTCTCATCTGCTAATCACATAACCTACATTTACGACCTCTACATGAATAGTTGCTTAGTATTTTATTGGATCATATCTTCTAATAGAAAACTAGACAAATCTGAAAACTGTTTACAATATAAGTGAAGAGAATGGGTCGTAGTTAGTCGGAAATCCATCGATGCTTTACGAATAATTATAATGTAATATTTTTAGACTATATAAAAGATTATAAATATCAAATCTAAGGACTCTTCCTATACAAAATAAATAATAATAAGTAAAGGACAAAGTAAGAGTCGACAGATTTCTTTAAAATTAACCGAAGAATATATTACAATTAACAAGAGGTAAAATTACATAAAGCAAAAATAAAATTAAAAATAAGAAAATAATAATAAAAAGTTACAAGTTTCGGCTACCGGACTGAGCCTTCTTCAAACATTTATATGTCTGCAAAATCGTAGTACAAAATCAATTATCGCAAATGATCGCATATTTATTACATTCACAGTTCGGGTGAGTTTTGATGTAGAGTTCGACATTATTTCCGTACAATTGAACAGTCAAATGTATTAAAAATATTGTTGGATAGTTGCTTGTCCAAACCAATTATAGCACTCGGTAGATCATCGGAATGCGAGTCACGGCCGATTGATTATCGACGAACTGTATTTATGTTTATTATTTTTGTTCGCCGCTAGGAGCGTATCCATGCCCTACCGGCAGGTTCTCCTTCGTCGCTTATTGTCCGCGTGTGCACGAGATGAGTCGACAAGTTCGCGTTGTCCGTATAACACTTCTCACGAATTCGCTCTAATATTCTTTTATTCCCAACAAATATCTTGGCAAAGCTCTAGTTGATAAAAAAGATAAAATAAAAACTGCTTACAAAAAAATATTTATGTAAATAAATTAATATACCGGAAATCTAATAGAAAATAATAAATTTTAATATTATTTTCTTATTTTTAATTTTATTTTTGCTTTATGTAATTTTACTTTTTGTTAATTGAAATATATTCTTCGGTTAATTTTAAAGAAATGTGTCGACTCTTACTTTGCCCTTTACTTATTATTATAAAAGATTATACTTTTATTAAAATATTAAATTTTATCGATATAAAAACAATGAAAATTTACAAATATTTAATTTATTAATTTTATTATCGTAAATATAAATTAGCAAACTTTTTAACGTTTCTATTATATAGCTCACTTTGCATTATTTTTACTTTACTAGGATCGATTTTCACAAACTCTTTATCTTTTTTACTTTATATTTTAATTAAATTCATTTTCAGTAATATACAACTAACTATTAGCGATATTACAAAATATTCAATCTACGAAAGCGACGGCAAGACTGTGTAGCGGATTGCTACATATAAGGAATGTCGGTAAAGGAAGAAACTTACTAAGGAGGCCAGACTCGAAGCTTTCGTCTCGGTCCCACTAGACTCATCAGTAAGGCGATGTGAGGGCCTGCCTTAGACGCCCTGGAATCAGTTTAGGTTGTTATCCTAGTTAAAGGAACTTCGCGTGACTGAGGTGCTTTTGCAAAACCGAGTGAGTCCCGTCTTTAAACCACCTCTGGTGGTGGTCGCCATAACTGCAACGCAGTTTGTCGTTCGTTTATACAGTAGCGGCAGTGCATCCTGAGCAGGACCTCCGAGATAGCGTAGATGATATACATCTCTGCGTAAATGAATGACAAACTGCGCTGCAATCGCCTTCGCAGGTAGAATAAACAAACGACATCTGCGGCAGTCATTGCATAAACAAATGCACCCTTTGATACGGTTTGATTGGTTGACACAAGTTACGCTTACGCAAGTTAGGAGCTCCGTATAATAAAAGAAACAGGGAACAAAGAATAAGAATAACCTATCAGAAATTGGATCTTCCACAATATATAATTTCTGATAGGTTGAAATTCTTATTCTCTGTTCTTTTTATTGTGCGGAGTTTCTTATGTTGTATGTAAAAGCAGCCTCACACGGAGAGAATGGCAAATTGCATCACGTGATCCGTCTCCTCTGATTGGATATGAACATCAAAGCTCCATGGGCATAGAACAGATTAGAGAAAACTGATCACCTGACCTCCGTCCTGATTGGACGTGGGCATTCGCGTGATGCAATTTGCCTCTCTTCCTGTGAGGCTCTCTACAGAGAGGTTCGATTGTGTATCATCATCGAATGTTCTTACTTTTCGCACTTTCATCTCACGTGAAAAAATACGCGCAATTGATTATGAGCATGATGAAAATATGATATCCCTATGCTTACGAGAGTGAAAAATCACAGGGGATCGATTCGTTCACTTTTGTAATTTTCATCCCGTTTCAAGATACAGAATTGATCCCCAGATATGAGTGCGAAATGCAAGTGATACATAACTTTGGTTGTGACGTACGTAAGCATACGTGTATATGTATAATTTATAATAGAATATAATTTATTTCAACATTAAAATATTTATGAACCGTGTATTATTCAAAGAACTAACATAATAAAATTATCTATACGGTCAAGCGGTCTTATAACGTATTCGATTTATTGATTCGATATGACTGAGTCAATGGTCTGTTCTATTTAGCTGCAAAAGAATAACTAAATTGTGCAAGAAATGCAACTAGGAAGAACAGACCGTTGACTCAAAGTCGGATCGAGTCAGTAAATCGAATACGCTATTAGTATCCAATAATATTTTTGAGTGAATTTTATAATCTTATAATTTCATAATTTTTGTTTAAACTGGAAATTTAAAAATTTATGTAAAAATATTATTAGACATAAAGATTTGCTTTGGCCGTATAGGGAGTGGTTCAATTGAGCACTGTAGCAATTGCTCACTACCAGTCACAGCGACTTCTGCCTAGGAAGTTTTTTATTTTTTTTTTTGCACTGTGATTGGCTTGTGCGCAATTGGATCATGGGCAATTGCAAGCCTTTTGACCGTATAGGCCATTTTATCATCTTAAATATTTAAATAATTTATTTATATACTTAATATATTTATATTACTTAATATATTTATATACTAACCTATATAATTTTCTAAATGAATTGTCTGAGATTTTAAATAGATCTTGAGTATCTCGTCTTCCTATTAAATTTTAATATCTTTTACGAATTTTATTATTTTCCTTGTCATTTTCTTCTATACAAAGCATAAAAATAATGTCTGTTGCTAGAAACAATAATACTTTTAAGTAAAATTTGACAAATTTTGACAAATTTCAACTAATTTCGACCAATCTCGGTATGTTTTGTCATCATTTGATACAATTCGACATAAAATTTCTTATCGAGCAATGTGAGAAATTGCATTTCCATTATGATGAAAATTACCCAATCAAGTGAGAGCTTACTTTTATCATTACTAAAGGTTTGCTCGCGTCGCATACTCTGACATGCTCTAAAATTCTCCTGAGTCGATTGTGGATTTTGAAAAGAGATGAAAATGACAAAAGTAAGTAAAGGTTGCTAGGTATTGACCAATTAAGTTATGAATTTTCTAGTGAATTTGCTCACTTTAGTAATTTTCACCTTATTTGAAGATACACAATCAACTCCTTGCTATAGCATTTCTCACTCTAACGCGCTCGTTAAAGTGAGTAGAGTAGTTATAACAGGAATACATTGGAGCATGCGACGCGAACAAACCTCAGGTTTCGAGATACAATCGATTTCCAGCTTGCTGTTAAGGTGTCAAGATTCTCATCAAAATTAGCATTGATATATTGGCGTGGATTTCTATGATCACGTGATTTCCGATTTCACAACATCATGCCGGGCCTTGGCCGATCTCTACTTTTAAGTATATTCTATAATGAGCTCTTTGTTTCCTGTTTCTTGCTTTTTTCTCTTTGCAACCATTTTATCGACAATTTTTGCTACGTATTTCCTGCTTCTTCCAGAGTTCGTTAATTTTTATCTCAGGTGACACAAAACAAAATATCAGGTAAGAAGCAAATAGGCAAGACGTAAAAAATAGCAAAAAACAAAAAACACATTGTGAAATAGGCTTTAGGCCGGATTCACATCTTGATGGAAAAGCGGAAAAGCGAAAGGTAATCGGAACTCGCAGTAGTAGTAGGCGGTACATTCCGCTTGTCTGCTTCTGTTTTTCCGCGAGTTCTGATTGGTTTCAGTTTTTCCGCTTTTTGCTTTTCCGCCAAGATGTGAACGCTCCCTTAGGATCTCTAATCGAGACTACTTCCATTTTATGGAGTTTCCGCCTGCTTTTCTCTTACTTCATGACTTCCGGCTACGCGTGTGCGCCGACTCGACTAAACTCCCGCGCGGGCCTGGCATTGCTCGCCTGGTGGAGAAGACAGAAAAGGCAGCCTCAGACAATTGGCGTATCGACCGAGCATACATTGAATCGTCGTCGACTCAGTGACGTGTAGCGTGTCGTCCGAGATCTTGCGAAACAACAAAAGGTATATGCGATGATCGATGAGCAACAATAATCGATATCGAACGCGGCAGTTTCTCAGCGTTTTCACTGTATCGTAATTCCGCTTGACGATAAACGCCTCCTTGTTTTACTCCCTCCCCCCTGCTGCCCGTGTTGGCCATATTGCTAGCCGTTGATAAATTCACGGGATTTTCGTACCGACTGGTGAGCTTAGCTTTTGGTGGAACGTCCCGACACATTTTCATCTATTCCGTCCGTCGCGATCCTTGACGCGTTCGTGTCGGGGTATCCGTGATGATTCGAGACGTAGCAAGACGAGCGAGGGGAACGTCAACGAGTGGGAAGAATTGCGCGCTTGTGGAATCACAAAGCGGGCATTCAGCCCAGCTGCGCCGTTGCGTTTCCGCGGTGCGACATACATGCGATTCTCATTCGTCTCTCTCGTAATGTTTCTCCTTTGATAGTTTCGAATTCTCGCTTTCCTCTTCCGTTCTTTCTCTGTTCCGCACGATTTCGGCTTCGAGAGGAATCGCGCAGAATTATCCGTGGGCACGTACGCGCAAGATTTTTTCTTTCTCAGATCAACAATTACCTCAGATGCACATGTTTATGCGCCAATTTGCTGATTTTACGTCGTGTTGTTCAATCCTAGGGTATGTTCCTCGAAAAATATCGTATACAAAAATGTATGAAAATACTTCAGTTTACGTTACATATATTATAGATTTTCCTATTTTATAATAGATTTTCGTATGCGATATTTATCGAGAATAGAAGGCTCTTTTTTTGCTAAGACTGAAAAACGTTACCAGCAGACGGGAGAACAACTACCAGAAGTATCGATGTGCCCACTAAGTTCTGTGCTGTAAACACGTTTGTTATTTCCCATAGGAATTACTCATAAATTATCGAAAGGAATAAATGATATCGAAAATTGTTTGATTAAAAAGAAAAACAGTCTACATATCGATAAGGTTTTTTAAAAGTTAAAACTAAATCGAGAATAATAAAATTTCTGTTGTAGATAAAATTACAACTTTTTGTTTAAATATATAGATATAAGGAGAAAAGTATAAGATATAAATAATTAAACAAGATATATATGATATGCATATGCAATGAATATAAAAGATACAAATAAAGATAAATAAGATTTTAAGTGATATATATATAGTATGCGATAGATTTTAAGACAGTGTAAAAACAAATGTTATCAACGTATAGTGAACATCTGTATTTTTTATCATTTTTATAACATATATAATGTACTGGATTATTTATTTTTATATTTTGGTGCAAGTCTCTTGGTTATTCGTATACAATTCATAATGATTTTTTTGTAACAAAGAATAACTTGGACCTTTGCTTATGCATATCCAATTGATTTTATAACATAGAACATTTGTATATTTATTCTTCAAATCCAATCTTTGTAGGTATTAAAAAATGGAGTTATCATCAGAAATATTGGAGAGCTTGGTTATAGATGACAAGGCTGTTATGGAGGTATTGAAAGATGGAAATGTTATGGAAGGAGATATCATATTTGAATCTGAAATGATTACTGAAGATTCTGAGGAAGCAGAAATAGAAGAAATTATAGAGATAATTGAGGAAGTCGAGGAAAGCGAGACGCCTACAAATGATGATGCTTCAGATAAGGACAAGTTGACAGATACAAAGGATATTGACACAATTGAAAAGACAAAGAGAAGTGACAGAGCGATTAATAAAAACATAGAGCTTTATAGCTTTGACGATGAGAATTCAATGTTTACCTCGCAATTCGAAAAAGAACCAATCAAGCATGTAAAAAATAGCGCACACAAAATCACTAAAAAACATATTATAAACTATGATGTTGATGAAGATTGGCAAGATGAGGAGTTGGAGCGAGTGGATGGGTTGGACAATAATTCTGAATTGACTGATAATCATGTGAACTCTTTACGAATGCAGACTGATAAAAAGCATGTAAATAATCGGACTATCTCGCTGCAATCAAACAAAGATTTAAAAATCCATGTGGATCCCATGGGAAAGGTGGACAAATCTCGAATAGAATCCCATGGGAATAAAGTAAATGATATTGTAGATGACAGTGATTCAACTCAAGAGATAGTGAAAAATATAGAGAATAATCTATTGTACACTGTGCTAGGATCAAAAAAACAAGATTCTTCCACTAAACAACAGCAAGAGAAACTCAGTGATCATTATGTTAAAGTTAGTATTTGATGAAAATATTATGTGTGCAAATAATCTGTCAATATTAATGAGTTAATATTATATTATTCTAGATGGAACGACTTGAAGCAAATACTATACCAGTTGAGGGTACTATTTACTATGAAGGAGACAACATGGAGACATTATATGTAGCACAAGCCATCGATGATAACGAACAATATCAGTATGATAATGCAACGATGGAACAAGATGAACAAATGTCCTGGGAAGTGGCGAATTCCGAAACCAATCAAAATCAAGAAGATAATTCTCAAGTATACGATATAACATTCGAAAATTCTACAAGAAAAAAAAAGATGGATTAACAACATTAGTTAATAGCAGTCTAGTCAAATATAATCTTGTTAATTCAATAACAGTAATAATGAAATAAATACATAATGTTCTTGTTTTGATAAATGTTATTTGTTTTATTAATACTATTATCGCATTAAAGTTATTTCAAGGATTGTTTAATTAAAGAATAATATTGTTAATACAATATCATTTGTTTTTCTGTGTATTAATACATTGTAAGTAAATATATTTGTTTCTGCTTTTTTAGGATCAGATATTTTTACACGAGGACGAAGATGGTCAATTATATTTTAAGGATGCTAGTGGAACTCTACAACCAGTATATTTAACTGAGGATGGAAATTATGCAATTGCTGAAAGTAATGATGACAATACCAATAAAGACTCACAATCTAAATCTTATCAGAATAATAGTACAATCCAAGAGGAGACTTTTATTCTGCCTGATATAGATTCCAAGCCTACTTCTAATAAACAGGTATCATACATCAATGAATTTTTGTATGTATTTTGTGTGTATATAAACATTTTTTCTATTTATGTTTATAATTTACTAGACAACTGGTAGTACAGTATCATCGTCATCGTTTCAAGATTATGATAATGAAGATAATACTGTGACCATATCCTTGATAATATCGGAGGATGAGAACGGACAAAAGAGAACTCAAGTTATTATACCGACAACAGACAATTTGAAGTGTGACATCTGTAATAGAAGTTTTAAAACATCTTTCCAGTTACTCAGGCATAATAGACTAAAACACGCTCGTGAAGAAGATATAACTACAAGAAACTTCCCTTGTGACTCGTGTCCTAAAAGGCTAGTTGAAAAATTCAGTTAATGTGTGCATGTGCGCGCGCGCACACACACACACACACAAGCGTGCGTGTGTATGTATTCATACAAGGTAGTCCATTTTAATTCATGTAGTAGAATGCCTCAAAATCCATAAAACAAATATTTGACAAACGTTGCTCAGTTAAAAGAGGATGACTTTGATCTTGAGAAGATGTTCTTAAGCTCAAAACAAGGTTACCTACAATTTTTTAATGAACTAGACAGTTTTTTTTATACTATAATGATTTTTCAAAATATCCTTCATATAAAAGTATTAAAGTAAAGATATCAAAAAATCAATATAGTTTACGAGACATTTTATATTTTATTCTGGCATATATTACATACATATATACATATATTACATGGAGGGATCTTGCTCAGGGACGGGAACAGTGGCGGGATTTGGTATTTGCGGCAATGAGCTTTCGAGTTCCTAACGCCTAATAATAATAATAATAATAATAATATATTACATACATGAAATATTAAATATGTAAATTATTCATAACCAAGATATGTCCCCTCAACACCGTACCACTTTTATCTGAAACTTTTTTCTACATATATCTTATTCTCGATATCTTGGCGAATCAATTAAAATGAAACACCTACACACATACGCACACACGCATGATGCATACGTTTCATACTTGAGCTTTATATAATCTTTTGTCTCTTATTGTCTATTATTTCTATATTATTTTATTTAATCAAATTTTTATTAGAATTATAAAATCAAGTTTTCATTTTCCAGGTATCCAGATCAAGGTTCGCTTGCCCGTCACCGAAAGACTCACACTGGTGATCGACCGTTTCAGTGCTTGGAATGCCACAAAAACTTTCCTACATCTACGGCACTACGTCGTCACTTGACATTGCATAATTCTCAATCGCGACCACTTCCTTGTATTTACTGTGGTCGGCGATTCATGGATAAGACCAGTTTAGCAAAACATGAAGAATCACATATGCCTAATGAACAACGCAAATACACATGCGATATATGCCAAAAGACTTTCCACCACATAACTGATCTGAGTATGCACAAGAAACATCATGACCCTGACAAGAAATTCGATTGTGAAGTGTGCGGTCGCGAGTTCAATAGACTGAACAATCTGCAGAGACATATGCTGGTACATCAACAAGTATGTATAATTATTTTATACTCTGTAAACTAGAACTTTCTAAGTCACACACCGCGGGCACGAAATTTCGTGTCCGCGGTGCGTGAGTTGAAAGGCTCTACTGTAAACTCTATCTTCTTTGTATGCATATACATATACAGGGTGAGTAAAAGTCCTGAATCTGTGAAATATCTCGAAAACTAAGCATTTCCAAAAGAAATGTTTCCTACAAAAGTTGCAGGGTTTTAAATGATCTATTCACTGATCTGGTCAGTTTGACCTTGGGTGGCATCTCCAAGGTTAAGTCAAGGTCACATCGATTTTTTTAAATGACATCCTATTTTTTATTCCAGAGTTTAATAATTGGTGTCAAGAGAACTTTTCAAAACACTATAATAAAGTTATTTTTCATAAAGTTTTCAAGTTATAAGTTCAGTACCTCCGGTATTAGCATTACGCAAGGTGTCTGACGGCTAAAATCTTTTAAATGTTGTTCAAGATCATATTCTGAATAACATTCGTTAAGATCAAATTCATTGGAATTTGTTTCTCTTATTTTCATTTTTACACTGAAAATTATTTCATTTTTATATAAAAATAGAATGCTTTGTAACGCATAAATAAATAGCATTACTCAAGATGTATCAGACTAAAATCTTAAATGTTTGAGGTTGAATTGATTCGTAATCTTGATAACATTTGTCAAGGTCAAAGCATTGGGGATTGTTATTTTTATTTTCTAATTTACATATAAAAACAAAAATTAGAAAAATAACCTCCAATTGATCTAAATGTTATCAAGGTCATGACTCTGAGCATGTTCAAGAGGTTTTAGCTGTCGGCTGGGATAATGCTATTGCCAGCGGTATTGTAACTTTCAAGCCGTGTAGCTCGAAAAATACCTACTGAAAAAATATTTTAGTATCTTGAAAAGCTTTCGAGGTAAGCTCGAGAATGTGAAGTCCTATTATATGGGCAGTCCTATTTAAAAAATTATAAGTGATTTTGTGCTGACCTTGACAACGCCATTCAAAATTAAACCAACCATAGGTACCCTTCAAAGTCACAAAACTTTTGTCTGGAACATTTTTCAATTAAGGCTCCTGACTAGTCGCGGCGGCCATGTTGGAATGGTGATGTCAAAAGTGAGGAATGACACGTTACAAGGTGCGTCCCAAAATTTTCCGAACTTTTGAAATAAAACAACAACGGTTTACTTTTTTTTTCAAATTCAAATTTGTTTATTCAAAGTAGTCCCCATCGGACTCAATACAACGTTTGGCACGATCTAAAAGCATTTCGAATGAGTGTTTTATGTCGTTCAAAGGTATGTCCTTCAGAATAGTGGTACAAGCCCTTTGGATGTCTTCTACGTCCACATACCGCTTTCCTTTCATGGACAAATGCATTTTGCCGAATAGGTAGAAGTCACAAGGTGCCATATCAGGTGAATACGGGGAATGGTTGATTGTTAAAATGTCATTTTTAGTCAAAAAATCAGTGACAAGTGTCGAACGGTGAGATGGCGCATTATCGTGTAACAAGCGCCAACTTCCTTCTTCGCGATATTCTGGCCGAATACGACGAATGCGGTGCACCAAACGCTTCAAAACGCTTACATAGAATACAGCATTAACTGTTTGGCCTGCTGGAACGAATTCTTTGTGCACAATACCCTTGGAATCATAAAAACAAATGAGCATTGTCTTCACTTTTGACTTCTCAAAACGCGATTTTTTGGGTTTTGGGTCGTTTCGCGCCTTCCATTCCGCGCTTTGACGCTTGGTTTCTGGATCGTATTGAAAACACCACGTCTCGTCACCAGTAACAATGCTATAAAGGAAGTTTTGGTCCTTTTTGGCTTCCTTAATAATGTCCTTTGAATGTTGAATTCGAAGCATTTTTTGGTCGTCAGTCAACTTGTGTGGAACAAATCGTGCACAGACTTTTTGTAGGCCCAAATGTTCGGTCAAAATGCGATAAATCGTTGATTTGGGGATGTTCAATTCCATTTCCATGTATCTCACTGAAGATTTTGGCTCATGCTTGATGAAATTACGCACAACTTCGATGGAATTTTCGTTAATTGTCGATTTTGGGCGACCTGTATGTGCGTCGTCATTTATGTCCTCACGACCGTTCTTGAATCGCGTATACCACTCATAAACACTGGTACGGGCTACACAATTATCACCATAAACTTGTTTCATCAAATTATGGGTTTCGGTAAATGTTTTACCAAGTTTAAAACAAAACTTAATATTGGCTCTTTGTTCGAAGAACAGTTCATTCTCGTACCGATGTATACAACATACTGACACTTGAGACGCCATAACTTCGTTTCCACTGAACCAAATGTCATGAAATTTTCACTGGAAGTCAGGTAGGGATGTACCTTTCAAACGCGCAATCGAACACACAGATGGCGCCACCCGACCTATCCCTATTGAAAAAGTTCGGAAAATTTTGGGACGCACCTTGTAATTCATGTTGCATGCCATTTTTAAATAAAGACAATTTGGATGAAACAAAATGACGAGATCTTTAAACACTTGTAAAAATCGATGAAAACTGTCCTTTGTTCCTTCAATAGTCAGTAAATGATCATAAAAGGCATAACATAAAGTAAACCTATATTCGAGCAGAAACACAGCTGTTGTACATAAAAATGAATTTTCGGCAAAAATGAAAATAAGAGAAACAATCTCCAGTGACCTTGATCTTAACAAATGTTATTCAAGACTCGATCCTGAACATTCAAGAAGTTTTAGCCGTTGGTCGGACATCTTAAGTAATGCTAATGCCGACGATACTACAACTTTCAAGCCTTATAACTCGCAAAGTACTTATTATAAAAATGAACTTAATTATAGTGTTTTAGAAAGCTTTCGAGATAAGCTACAAGAATATGTAATGAAAAAAGGAGGGGTTCCATTTAAAAAATTCATGTTGACCTTGACCTGACCTTGACAACGCCATCCTAGGTTAAATAACTACTATGACTGAATACGTTTTTTTAAGGCTTACAACTTTTGTAAGAAACATTTAAAATGCATTGTTTATGAGATATTTGTGTATTGTGTATCTAAACTTTTGACCCACCCTATATATATATATATATATATATATATATATATACATACACTCATACATATGTACCATATTTATAGTTATTCGAACTGTTCGCTGAATTGGTTTTCCGGACTTATAAACGCAATTAAACTACTGTAGTAATATCGCGAATTATTGACGAAACTCAGGTGAAGGCAAAGGCAAAAAAGAACAGGGTGTGTGCAGAGAACCAAAAAGATATATTGATAAACAGACGTGGTCGTTACATGTGTTGTAGCCAGACTGGGACGAAACAGAGAAACCAGCGCGTAACGCCGATACGTGGCGTTAGTGGCGACACAACATGTATTGCTCGTAGTATGTAGGAAGCAGGACAAATCTCAACAC
>NW_017304917.1:236401-249598 GCF_001594115.1 Trachymyrmex septentrionalis
TTCTTCGCGCGCGTCATCTTCGCGGCAAGGGCTATCGGCGTTTGAGAACCGACAAATAAATCGCTTCTGCGCGCGTCAGCTTCCTCGACGATCTTTATACGCAACGCCTCCGGCGTCGGCAACGCGTCTCGCGACTCGATCGCGCACCGAAAGTTTTCGAACGCCGGCGGAAGACTGTACAGCAGCATGATAGTCAATAAATCTGGGTTTACCTCGATGTTCATCTCTCCCAATTTATCGACGGTGTCGAAAAAATCGCGCAGGTGATCACGAATATCTTCTCCGTCGCTCATTCGATGAAGTGTCAGCTTCTTGAGCAGTGACGCTTTCCGCGCTGGTCCTGTTAACTGATATATCGCTTGTAGTTTTTGCCACAGGGCATGTGATGTCATGCATCCTTTTATGAGTTTCAACTCGGATGGACTGATCGCCAAGATGATATCAGACTTCGCAGTTCGGTCGGTTTTCTCCCATGCTGCTCTGGCAGCGGCGGCGTTCGCATTTCCCTCGACGGCTTCAGGCTTTGCCGTTTCTCCGTTCACGATAGACCACGAATCGCTCTTGACGAGCAGGGCCTCCATTTGTATGCGCCACGTGTCGTAATTATCTTTTCCGAGCGGCTCGATGCGGACGGTGTGTTGAGACGCCATCTTGTCCCGCGCTCGTGTTGTTCTCGAAAAAAGAATCGGTTATTATTCCTTTTTTTTTTGTTTGTGTCCACACACGCACTTCGCGTTCACTTTGCACTTAATTCTCGCGTCGTCTTGGGCCCATAACCTATTGACGAAATTCAGGTGAAGGCAAAGGCAAAAAAGAACAGGGTGTGTGCAGAGAACCAAAAAGATATATTGATAAACAGACGTGGTCGTTACATGTGTCGTAGCCAGACTGGGACGAAACAGAGAAACCAGCGCGTAACGCCGATACGTGGCGTTAGTGGCGACACAACATGTATTGCTCGTAGTATGTAGGAAGCAGGACAAATCTCAACACGAATTAAATTCACAAGCAATTTTTTCATAATTAATGCTCAATCAGGCATCATAAGAAAATGTTAATATGCTGATAAATTGTAAATAAATTTATTGCGAAAAATATTACCTCGGCTAGGAGTTGAACCCGGATCTCTTGTACTTCATATGAGCATCCTAAGCTTTTAGACTAGAGATTTTAGTAATATTCTTCGCAATAATTGATATATGTAAGGAAACGTCTTTCTTTCAGGCGACGTAATATAAACAATAAGAATTTTACTGACCGTACATTTGAAAATTCAACAATAAGAAATAAATGTAATGAGATTATAACAATTAAAAAAATTATAATGGTCACAAAAAAGTAATAAGTTATCGAACATTCTCATAATGTTGAAATGGCAAAATACCCAATGAAATCTTAATATCGAATGAAACTTCTTTTTATTTCATTGTTTTTGCATACTTAAATATCATTTATTTCATGTTATCACTGTTTTATTACAATATACATAATTTTAATATTTTATTCGAATTATGTAGATATTTATGGTTTTGGATGGGTCTTTGTGATCTCAAATTTTCGGCACTTTATTATAGAACTACTTTAATACATTTGATTATATATTTTTTTGCACATTTATAATTTATTTGGATTTGTGTAATTATAAATCATTTTTCTTTTTCATAAATAGCAACAGGGAGGAAATGAGGAAATACTTTCTTGCGATGTATGTGGAATCACATACAAATTCATGAGTTCATTAACGAGGCACATGGTAACCACACATATGAATCCTGAAAAACTGCGACAGCAAGCAGAGGAGCAGCGAAGAAAACGCGAGAACAATTACCGGAAATATCTAGAAAACCGAAAGATGTACGAAACTCAGAATTATGGTACAAAACGTAAATATAATTTGCTTACCGGGGAAAACGACGAAACAGCTTGACTTAAATTTTCTTGTAGTTTTTTGACAGTTTCGTAAAGCACGACAGTAAGATTGTAACTTCTGTAAGAATAATAACGTATATTATGTTATTATCTTTGTATCATTGACGTAATGATAAAATAAGCATTTCATTTAATAAGTATATCAATAACATATATTAATTAAAAAATACGTGTAGATGTTTTGATATAGTATTAGTATATATAAATATATTATGGAATAGTCAATAGTATATGATGTAGCAATGTATTATACGCCATAAACGACATACACATACAATCTATACAGAGTATACATACATGTACACCGCATATATCTGTGCACAAAGAGAGGAAGATACAAATATATAAATATAAGATTTCTTTTGCATGCAAATGACTTAAAATAAAATAGTATCATCTATACACATAAATGTTTACAGAGTGCCTTAACCACTTACTCGTTTATTTGCATAATGTCTCCAGTGCTTTGAAGTAAGCATACTTAATATCGAATTCCATATCGTACCAATAATTGATGGATATGCAAGCATGTGACTGTGTCACATGATGGAACCATAAGGATGGCAAGTACAATATATCTCCAGCTCTGAGTGTCACTTTCAAGTTATGTGTGTTACGATATTCTGGATATCTATAAATAAATTTTTTTATATATTTTTTCTATTAATTTTGAAAATAAATGTCATTTTGAAAATAAAAAACGCTACTATATAGTGTATATTACTAAACTTTTCGTAGTTCGGATTTAAAGGATCTATACATATCCATGGCGTTGATGTTAAATTTGTGATTCTTCCTGAATCAAGCGTTTCATTAATTGACTCAATAATCCATTTTCCGGGTTTGTGTTCCTTGTAAACAGCAGACGGATAATTTTGATATGGAATCCATGGTAAATCCGTGGGAGGATGTAAAATAAAGTTTTTTTTACCAGACACAACACAATGTATATTTTCGTAAGGATCTTTATGCACTATAAATAGTAAAAATATGTAATTTAATTCGCATGTTACTGATTTTCAGAAGTAACTATATACACTAATAAAATTATGTGAACAGAAATACATTTTGTAAAATTCTTGAAATTATGAGAATGAAATTTATTTAATGACGATTATCTTATATCAATTAGATATCCAAGCACTTTCGACTATTTGTTACCAAATAAAATTAAACTTTACTAGAAGTTACAGCTCTTTCATCTCCCATCCAAAAGTTTACAGCATCAGGATGCTTTCCAAATGCTTCGCTGGCCCACAATATTTCAATTTCTGCGTCCGGCCACAACTTACAAAAGCTGTGTATAAAATTCGAATTTTGTTTCTGTATATAAAATACACTGTTTTCTATCGTGTTTTCTAATGTGTCAAGAAATGCTGATATTGTGAGTAAACGTTCTTCGGGCATTACAAAAAATTCCTTGGTACCGTCATCTCCTTTAATTACTGCATCTGCATAGCCATTTGGCGTTACAGCGACTGAAATCTTTTCGTCAGCAAGCACTTTGCGAAAATATGGTATAGACCATTTGTCTATAGCAGGCCAATGTTTTATTGCACCTCTTATTACTAATGGTACATTTTTCGAGACATACTCTCGGTAGAAGGCGAGTGGCGTAATTGAGTGATTTATTTCTGCAACTTCGCTTTGTAAGTACAACTCTACAATATAAGAAATTATAATAAAATTACAAGTATATAACAATAAAGAAACTCGTACTATTATTTACGATTATACAAAAAATGATTATTTTTTTCATATATCAGATAATTAGTCACGTAAAATATTATTCATTCAGAAGTTTCATTTATTTGTATCCTACAACAGCTATTGTTCGTTAATTAAGACGAGTCATATAATTATAAATTATAACAAAAACATATGACTTATTTTATTTATTTAAGTATCAGTAAATGTAAATCATAATTTTTTATAATTGTGAAAAGTAAAAAATATAAAAATTGCTCATTTTAAATTTACATAAATTACATATTTTGTAAATATAAAGCGTGTGTGTAGGATGTTTCCTTTTTATAAAATTTAAGGATATAAATTACAATTCAGTAACAATTCGCAAACGCTAACTTTATAAAGAATGTAAGGGTGGCTACCCATGCAGCGAAATAGTGTAACGCTGAACAAGAGCAAAACCAATTACAAGCGTTCCACACCAACTGCAATTGTATATCATTTCTATAAAAGATTGTTATCTAGAACTGGCGCCAAGTTAAATCCTATTTCTTTATATCATGACAAATTAAATAAATAATGAATATTAGTCTAACGATACGTATTTGTACAAAAGATTTGATATCAATAACTGTGATGCCAAATTAAATTCTACTATTAAAAAAAAAACCCAAGTGATATTATCTTTATTATTTACTTAATCCAAATGGTACTATCTTTAATTTTTATACAATGAAACCTAACACATCGGTCAATAAGTCCCCGGTCTGACACATAGAGAGCGCCACTAACACAAAAAGTACATAGTGGTTCGAAAGAACAGACCCTTTTAGGCGTACTGTCAAATGTATATGTCATTCGGATCATTATTGTGTGAGTTATTGAAGCTTTAGTGACGCTAATTTGGTTATTTTCATAACAATGGAAAAAAAGGAATTTCGTGTGCTCATTAAACACTGCTTTTTGATGGGAAAAAACACCGTTGAGGCAAAACAGTGGTTGGACAAACATTATGGCACCTCTGCCCCAGGCAAATCAACAATTATCGACTGGTATGCTGATTTTAAACGCGGTCGTACGGACACCGACGATGCACACCGCTCTGGTCGCCCAAATGAGGCAGTTGTCCCCGAAAAAATCAAGCAGGTCCATAAATTGGTTTTGTCCGACCGTAAATTAAAGCTGGATGATATTGCTGACATCGTAAAGATATCCAAGGGAAGTGTTTTTACCATTTTACACGATCATTTGTCGATGCGGAAGCTGTGTTCGAAGTGGGTGCCGCGTTTGCTCACTGTGGATCAAAAACAACAACGCGTCGATGATTCCGAGAGCTGTTTGGCCATGTTTCAGAAGGATCGGAAAGATTTTTTGCGTCGGTATGTGACCATGGACGAAACATGGATTCACCACTTCACACCCGAGTCGAATCGGCAGTCAGCTGAGTGGACTGCAGCCGGTGAAAGCCGCCCCAAGCGACCAAAAACTCAAACGTCGGCCGGCAAGGTTATGGCATCTGTATTTTGGGATGCCCATGGTATCCTTTTCATTGACTACCTCGAAAAGGGTGGGCGCATCAATAGCGAATATTACATGGCACTACTGACGCGTTTAAAGGCCGAAATCGTCGAAAACCGACCCCATATGGCGAAGAAAAAAATCATTTTTCACCAGGACAATGCACCGTGTCACAAGTCGATGGCAACGATGGTTAAATTGAACGAGTTGGGCTTCGAGCTGCTCCCGCACCCACCGTATTCGCCAGATTTGGCGCCCAGCGACTATTTCCTATTCGCTGAGCTCAAAAAAATGCTCGCTGGGAAGAAATTTCGATCGGATGAGGAGGTCATCGCCGAAACTGATGCGTATTTTGAGGGTCAGCCAAAATCGTTCTACAAAACCGGCATCGAACGTTTGGAAAGGCGTTGGACTGATTGTATTGCCTTAAAAGGAAACTATATTGATGAATAAATTCGAATTTTTATGTAACACTTGTGTTTTCTTTGCTAGACCGGGGACTTATTGACCGATGTGTTAAGTATACATATATCTTATTAAAGGATCTTCCTATTTCAATTCAAATGGTTTAAATTCCTCTTAAATAAAATTATTATATCACAATTCATTCAAAGACATTTTTTCTTCCAACTAAAGTAGTGGTTATTTAAGTCTCCTTCAAAACATTATATAAAATATTATCACAAAATTGCGTTACCTTGCTCAATTGAAGTGTTACCACAAAAAATTAATTAACCGTGTAAAATAAAAAAAATTAATATAAAAAAATTTTTCATGTAAAAACACTTGGCGCTGTTAGATCTCGATATAATAACATAGTGGTAAAATATGAATATAATATTTAGAAAAATAATATAAATAAGAAACATATTAATAAGAAAAATTAGAATCATTAAAAAATATGAATATTTAGGAAAATAAGAAAAATAAAAAGCATTCCTAATGAGATTATGCGTTTCGGAGGTTTCCTCCGTGTTCAGATGCGTTGACGTTCCTAGAATGGATCTGGACATGGAGGAAATCTGCGAAACGCATAATCTTTATACTATATAGAAAGCACCCGTGGAAGCCTCAAGAATATTCCCAATGAGAGTTAAAGTATCTAGCGTGTGTGTATATACGTGATTGAGTTATAGAGTCGTGTAAATTGAACGCTGTGAATGCTATTAAGACTCCTGACTAATTGGCAGTCATGTTGCAATCGTGACGTCAGAAATGAGGAATGATACGTTAATTTATGTTGCATGCCATTTTTAAATAAAGATAATTTGGATGAAATGAAATGACGAGGTCACTTTAAAACACTTGTAAAAATCGATGAAAACTGTCCTTTCCTGCTTTGAGTCAGTAAATGATCGTAAAAGGCACGTAAAATGAGGCAGAAACACACGGTCCGACAGCTGTTGAAATGAGTAAAATATAAAATTCGCTTTTACATATAAAATTCCAAGATAACTTTAGTTTTCATTAATAATTACGACTTTGATAAGTACGAGACAAGTCACATTTTCACAATTAAACAAATAATAAGGAAATGGTGGCACGCAACATAAATATCGTTGTCAAAACGTTATTTTTCCACGTCTATAAGTTCGGCCATTTATCGTGGTGCGGCGCTGTAACACACAACAAGCACGAGCCCATGTCCATGTGTTCGTTTGCGGCGCGTCGAGAGTGAAGCCGAGAGATAGCGAGCTCCTTATACTAATCGCTTGTTTCATGCGACCGAAAATGCTTTCTCGGCAATCTCGGCCGCTGATTCTTGTTCGGGTGGTCAATCTGTGCGGATGTGCTCACGCGTGCGCTCTTTCAAATCTCACGCCGCGAGTTTTCTAAGTGTTGCTTGCGTTCCTTTCGAGGCTCTCTCAGCCTCTTTTTTTCCCATTTCCAGACATTTTTATTGTTTTTCCTCGAATTCCATTCCTCGGTTCGTGCTCTTTTGAGTGGTGGTGGCATGCGGGGGGACCTTTCCGCGGATCCCTCAGACCCGGATCCGGGTGATAAGCAGATTGACCTATCGCGAACCATGCATTCTCGTCAATCTCGTTAGAGGAATTTGACACTTTTATTAATAACATTAATAAGACGTCCAGAGCTTCATCGCCAATTAGTTTAGACAACGCTAGAATGACGCAATCCGCTGGGATATTGCCGTTAACGCCCTCGTCCATGTCGCGGGAAAAGAGAGGTAAGAAACTCAGTAAAGAACAAGAAAATAATCAGCGTACTGTTGCAGATGAAGCTTCGGCGAGTAAAACCTTTCTTTCGCCGTAAGATGTTATTCGTAAAAATTTAGAAAGGTCTTTTTCCCCCCTTCTCTCAGAGGGGGATGAGGAGCACTCTACATCCGACATTCAAGATGAGTCTATGAAATCCATGGGAGATCCGGATTTAAATAGTAAGGTTTTTATTTCTAGCGGAAACGTTGATACGACTTCCTTAGCCACCCGTGACGGGGAGAACGCTGCGGTGACGGCAGCCTTGTGTCGCGTCAGCAAGAAACGCCCACCAGAGGAGGAGAGTTTGTTAGGGGAATCCCCCCCCCCCCCGTAAGTTGCCATCATCGGATGGCTTAGCCAAGGGCAGGTTACCGATGGATACAATTTGCAGACATTCTTCTAAAGATATGCCACCTTATGTGGTTCTTTTACAAAAAATTTCAAGTAATGACTGCTCGTTTAAATCCAATCATGGTTAGCCGTATTAAAGTTGGTCGATAATAATTTCTTAGTCGAAGTTAAGGCGGACCGCAACAAGGTCTCGGTCTCTCTCAATAATTTAGAGAAGGCCAACAATCTTTGTACCATCCACACGGATGCTCTTGAGGCACATAATCTCAAAGCAGCTATTCCTTTTTTTAGAGTCATGCGATCTGGGGTTATAAAAAATGTGCCGCAAGATGTCTCTGAAGAAACAATTCTCAATGAGTTCTCCTCTCCGGTTAAAATTATTTCGGTCCGTAGATTCTCTCGCAAGGTACGAAAAGATAGAAAAGACGCGCTTATCTTTATGTAATCCGCCTTGGCTAAATTTCAAGGCCAGAATCTTTCTTGTGCACTTACTTTTATGCATATTTCCTTTCCGATGTTTCCATATATCCCCCGTGTTCTAATGTGCTTTGTTTGTTTGAGGTTTGGCCATGTCAGTGCAGAATGCAAGAGTGCAGCTCGCTGTGCGAAATGTGGGCAGGGCAGGCATGTGAAGTTGGAGGATTGTTCTCGTCATAATCTTCCTCCCAAATGTTGTAATTGTGGTCAAGATCATTTTCCTTCTTCTAATAAATGCCCCATGTACCTCAGACAGAGGCAGGTATATCAATACACAGCTTTTGAAAATGTTTCTTATGCTAAGGCTCGCAACAGGTTTGGTATTTCCATCGTAAATTACTCTTTACTCTCTCATCCCTCGATAATTTTCCTTTTCTTCCTTCACACTCCTCTCCCTACCTTTTCCCCCTGCCTGCCAGACATAACCTCTCTCCCCAGAACCCTTCCTCTTCGTCTTCTCCTTCTCATTTTTCTTCTCCCAATTTCTCTAACGTTAACCCTTATGAATTACTCGGATCAATCCCAGAATTTGGTCATCCGCAAACCTTCGAACCCATTCAATCCTATAGCGGCAAAGTGCGGGCCCCCCCTCCAGGAGATTTTCAATCACGCCACAGAATTCAGCCTCAATAGGTACGACGTCCCGATTATCCTATCAATTGCCAGGAGGACTCAATGGTGGTTCCTCGGAGGATCTTTGCAATGCCCACAAGTCTTGCCTTATCGCTCCTGATGGCAGGTGGGGAGCTCTCCATTCCTCTGTCCCTTCGCTCCCCGGATACTCTTTTTATTACTAATCTTCCCCCCAACTCTTCTATCTCGGAGCTTACGAACCTCTCTCGATATTCATCCTCTCTAACTTGCTACAGAAAATTATTGGCAATATTCTTTTGATTCACCAATTGGCAACTGCTTATGACAAATCCATAAGACGCTTGGTCAATCGATTCATAATGGACAATAATCTTCATCATCATTCTTTTCTGCCTCAACGTAACCCTCAATTCATCAAATTAATTTTCTGAAACTGGCGTGGTGCCGCCTCTAAGAAATCTGAAATAGAAAAAATTGTTGAAAGTATGGACGTCCTTATTCTTGCGGAGACATGCCTTAAGTCCACTCAAGACTTTTCGATTAGAGGCTTTGATTGAGGCTTAGGTTAATAATAAAGACAGAGACATGGCATTTCTCATAGTTCAATAAAATATCAAGTTTTGGGAAACCTACCGTCCCTTCTTCCTTCAGTCGAAATGCTAGCTATCCAGGTCTTTTTTAATGATTCTCTATTCACAATCATAGCTGTATATCGTCACCCTAATACTCCCTTAAAAATATCGCGAACTCTCTCTTTTCTTTTACGAGGGCAAGTCAATACGTTCTTAGAAAATCTGTCAGAGCACTCGCAGTGTCACATTACTTTTTGACAAGTAGCATCTTTCAGCTGATTACTGCCAAATTTTGAGCGGAATTCATCGTGTGGTTTCTTTTCTGTAGACGATTAAAGCGAAAAACCTTTGTATTTTTTGCAAAATGGAAAACAACGAGTTTCGTGCAGTGATCAAACATCTACATATGAAAGGTTTAACGCCGAAAGAAATGAAAGCCGAGTTGGATAATGTTCATAGCACATCTGCACCAGCGTTTGCAACTGTATACAATTGGGTGAATGAATTTAAACGTGGTCATACATCCACATGTGATGCACCTCGTTCGGGACGTCCAATTGAGGCTGCTACGCCAGAAATCATCGATAAAGTGCACGATATTGTTTTGACTGATCATCGAGTGAAAGTGCGCGAGCTTGTTGAGGCCATAGGCATATTACATGGTACAGTGATTTCAATTTTGCACGAATAATTGGGTATGAAAAAGCTATCGGCAATATGGGTGTCGCGTTTGCTCACTGTAGATAAAAAAAATGTTTTACTATGTTTTTCTAAAAATTTACTGACTTGTCCTCGTATCAACTCTTAATTCTGTTCTTCTCCTTGGAGAAGAACGCTCATCATCCCCTTTGGGATTCCCTTAAAATCAATTTTGAGGGCTCTCTTTTTGCAGATTTGACAGATTCTTACAATCTCTCTTGTCTTAATCTTGATTCCACTTCAACTTTTTTTCATCATCCCACCAGAATCCCTTCCACTATTAATCTCGTATTCTCTTCTTTAAATATTTCATCGCTCTGCGATGTGTCGGATGTGATTCATGGGGCAGCGACCACTTCCCTATTTCTATCGATATCTACTTGCAAATTAAATCTATTTCTTTCTTCTCTAATAAAATTTGTCTCATACGTGAGCAATGGTTGTGTGCAAACCACTGGTTATCGGAACATGCATGAAAAATTACTGATGAAACCTCAGCAAGTTCTCTTTTGGTTTCTCCAGAAGAAGGATACAACACATTCATTCGTCGCATTTTGGAAAGCCTCGGGAATCACTTATCCTCCAAACACTCGCAACAACAGTAAACAATACATTCTTGGTGTTTCCTCCTTTCGGGGTCCTTCCCCTGTGCCCTAGTGGACTCCGGAATGTGATGAGCCGGCTAAGTTTCGGGGCGCATACCTAAAGGCTTTTAAATAGGTTCCGACTACTGAAAACTACGAGGCATATCGGAAGTCGATCAGGAGAGTTCGAAGAACTCTTCGACGTGCTAAGCGAAAAGGCTGAAGAACTTTTTGCGAAAATCTCAGCTCTCGCATTCTCTCTACGGAGGTCTCTGGCGCATGCTCAAACGTTTCAAGAATCGCCGTCTCGCTCCGTCTTCGCCCCCTATTAATAACCTTTCAGTTAACGGAATCTCTCAAATTCAAGAAGTCATAGATAAATTTTGTCTCTCTGCTTGCTCTCCGGAGATACTGTCCCTGACAGGATTCCGGAATCTCTTGTATGACTCGACTTATCGTTTTCTCTTCACGAAATCAGACTCGCCCTTCATGCTGTAAGGATATCTTCCAGTCCCGGTCTGGATGGTATAAATCGCTTCATTAAAGCTCTCCCGGGTGAAATTCTTTCTTGCTTACTCTCTTTATTAAATCTCATCTTTTCATCTTCCATCTTCCCTGCACAATGGTCGCACTCTATCGTTCATTTAATTTCAAAGCCCCATAGTGCGGGCTATCGACCTATATCACTCACATCCTGTATTCTAAAGCTCCGAGAGCATATGATTCTGAATTTATTGGCTCTCTGAGTCACTCTCCTCATCTCTCACTTTCCTATTCCCAATCAACCAGTTTGGATTTAAAAAATTTAAATCCAGGATAACCTTACTATCTTGTTCGCTAACATTCACAAGGCCGATCTCCTTCATCAGGACACAGTGGTTGTATTCATAGATATTAAATCCGCTTTTGGTAATGTCCACTTCACATATTAATCCAAGATCTCATTAATTTGGATTTTCCCTCTCTCTTTATTAAATTTATCAATAATTTGATTGTTTCTCGCACGGTCCAATTTGTAGTACAGGGATCTCTTTCTCCCACCTATCACTCGCGTAAAGGCCTCCCTCAAGGGTCAGTACTCAGCCCCACGCTCTTCAATATTTACCTTAGAGATATCAACGATTCTTTATCACCAGACGTACACTTGCTTCACAATTTGCGGATGACATTGTCATATTTTCCTCCCACACTAACATCAGAGTCGCCTAACAATCAATAGAATGTTCTCTTAATAACATTCCTTCCTGAATAACAGAGGCCTTGAGATCTCCTTTTCCAAAACTCAATTGATAATTTTCTCCAAAAAGTATAAGAATCCTCATATTAACTGTTCGGTAAAACTGAGGGAAACTGATATTCTCCCTTCTTCACAGTTAGATTTCTGGGTATAATATTGGACTCCAAACTTTCAGACAGGCAATATATGGCATATGTAATTAACAAAGGGAAAAAGTTAAACTCTATTATATCCGTCCTTAGAACAACTTGGTGGGCCGCTTGCCCTTCTTTACTTCTTTACATGTACAACTCTACAATTCGAACTTCGAGTATGCTTCTCTTATCTTTTCCTTGAACAATAACCAAAACCTTAGAAAATTACAAAAGATACAAAACCGTTACGATTGTGGTTATCGCGTGTCCACCCCAATCAATGTAATGCATGCTGAATCTAAACTTCTACTTTTGCACAGATTCAAATTCCTAGCCTCCACATATTTCCTTAAAGTTATTTCTATACGGGACCACTGTGTTGTGACAAAGCTCTTGGAACTTTGCGACTGTGACACAATTCTTTCACAATATGCATACCTACTAAAAAATTTCCCGTCAGCAATCATATTTTTTCATATGTGACAGCATAAAAATAATATGTATATTACCCCCGCTCTTCCCACTTTTCAAAATTCTTTTATTCTACTATTATATGCATCGATTACATTAAACCTCCACTAAAGCTCTTAAACTCTTCCGCTCTGGATCTCTCCAATTCGTTCAGCTCGTCTTTGACGTCACCTTTAGAGATCTGATCTCTCAAGCCATCGTATTTTATACGGATGAATCTAAATTTGAGGATGGTACATTCGTCGGCTCTGCTGTTTACTCTCCCCAGCTTGATTTGCGACACATGTTGAAACTCTCCTCCTCTGTTTCTGTATTTTCGGCTAAAGCTTGGGCCATCTACAATGTCTTGTCTATAGCTATCCACAAAAATTTGAATCGCATTGTAATCTTCTCAGATTCAAAGAGCGTCCTCGACACTCTGTGAGGATACAACAACAAAACTAACAACTATGAGGTAGAGTAAGGTGACTTTTTGAATTTCGCGCGCTCTGTACACTCTAATTAAAAAAATTTGTTGTTGTGTTGGTACACTCGTCACGATCATATGTTCACAGTTTTGACTATATAGCATGTGTTGTTTTTATGTGAGAGGCATAAAGGTTAGACTCGTGTTTGCGTGCTCGGCGATTTTTTGCTTTTGAAAATAATGGAGCAGAGAGTTTGTATTAATTTTTGTGTAAAAAATGGTATTAAGTGTTCAAAAACTCTTGAAATGTTGACAGT